>NC_091136.1:69285093-69525093 GCF_041381155.1 Argopecten irradians | reverse complement strand
ATATGTTACACTACATTAAAGGCTATCTGTTAAATATGTTACACTACATTAAAGGTTATCTGTTAAATATGTTACACTACATTAAAGGTTATCTGTTAAATATGTTACACTACATTAAAGGTTATCTGTTAAATATGTTACACTACATTAAAGGTTATCTGTTAAATATGTTACACTACATTAAAGGTTAAATGTTACACTACATTAAAGGTTATCTGTTAAATATGTTACACTACATTAAAGGTTATCTGTTAAATATGTTACACTACATTAAAGGTTATCTGTTAAATATGTTACACTACATTAAAGGTTATCTGTTAAATATGTTACACTACATTAAAGGCTATCTGTTAAATATGTTACACTACATTAAAGGCTATCTGTTAAATATGTTACACTACATTAAAGGCTATCTGTTAAATATGTTACACTACATTAAAGGTTATCTGTTAAATATGTTACACTACATTAAAGGTTATCTGTTAAATATGTTACACTACATTAAAGGTTATCTGTTAAATATGTTACACTACATTAAAGGTTATCTGTTAAATATGTTACACTACATTAAAGGTTATCTGTTAAATATGTTACACTACATTAAAGGCTATCTGTTAAACATGTTACACTACATTAAAGGTTATCTATTAAATATGTTACACTACATTAAAGGCTATCTGTTAAATATGTTACACTACATTAAAGGCTATCTGTTAAATATGTTACACTACATTAAAGGTTATCTGTTAAATATGTTACACTACATTAAAGGTTATCTGTTAAATATGTTACACTACATTAAAGGCTATCTGTTAAATATGTTACACTACATTAAAGGCTATCTGTTAAATATGTTACACTACATTAAAGGTTATCTGTTAAATATGTTACACTACATTAAAGGTTATCTGTTAAATATGTTACACTACATTAAAGGTTATCTGTTAAATATGTTACACTACATTAAAGGCTATCTGTTAAATATGTTACACTACATTAAAGGTTATCTGTTAAATATGTTACACTACATTAAAGGCTATCTGTTAAATATGTTACACTACATTAAAGGTTATCTGTTAAATATATTACACTACATTAAAGGTTATCTGTTAAATATGTTACACTACATTAAAGGTTATCTGTTAAATATGTTACACTACATTAAAGGTTATCTGTTAAATATGTTACACTACATTAAAGGTTATCTGTTAAATATGTTACACTACATTAAAGGTTATCTGTTAAATATGTTACACTACATTAAAGGTTATCTGTTAAATATGTTACACTACATTAAAGGTTATCTGTTAAATATGTTACACTACATTAAAGGTTATCTGTTAAATATGTTACACTACATTAAAGGTTATCTGTTAAATATGTTACACTACATTAAAGGTTATCTGTTAAATATGTTACACTACATTAAAGGTTATCTGTTAAATATGTTACACTACATTAAAGGTTATCTGTTAAATATGTTACACTACATTAAAGGTTATCTGTTAAATATGTTACACTACATTAAAGGTTATCTGTTAAATATGTTACACTACATTAAAGGTTATCTGTTAAATATGTTACACTACATTAAAGGTTATCTGTTAAATATGTTACACTACATTAAAGGTTATCTGTTAAATATGTTACACTACATTAAAGGTTATCTGTTAAATATGTTACACTACATTAAAGGTTATCTGTTAAATATGTTACACTACATTAAAGGTTATCTGTTAAATATGTTACACTACATTAAAGGTTATCTGTTAAATATGTTACACTACATTAAAGGTTATCTGTTAAATATGTTACACTACATTAAAGGTTATCTGTTAAATATGTTACACTACATTAAAGGTTATCTGTTAAATATGTTACACTACATTAAAGGTTATCTGTTAAATATGTTACACTACATTAAAGGCTATCTGTTAAATATGTTACACTACATTAAAGGTTATCTGTTAAATATGTTACACTACATTAAAGGCTATCTGTTAAATATGTTACACTACATTAAAGGTTATCTGTTAAATATGTTACACTACATTAAAGGCTATCTGTTAAATATGTTACACTACATTAAAGGTTATCTGTTAAATATGTTACACTACATTAAAGGTTATCTGTTAAATATGTTACACTACATTAAAGGTTATCTGTTAAATATGTTACACTACATTAAAGGTTATCTGTTAAATATGTTACACTACATTAAAGGTTATCTGTTAAATATGTTACACTACATTAAAGGCTATCTGTGTTAAATATGTTACACTACATTAAAGGTTATCTGTTAAATATGTTACACTACATTAAAGGTTATCTGTTAAATATGTTACACTACATTAAAGGTTATCTGTTAAATATGTTACACTACATTAAAGGTTATCTGTTAAATATGTTACACTACATTAAAGGTTATCTGTTAAATATGTTACACTACATTAAAGGCTATCTGTTAAATATGTTACACTACATTAAAGGTTATCTGTTAAATATGTTACACTACATTAAAGGTTATCTGTTAAATATGTTACACTACATTAAAGGTTATCTGTTAAATATGTTACACTACATTAAAGGCTATCTGTTAAATATGTTACACTACATTAAAGGTTATCTGTTAAATATGTTACACTACATTAAAGGCTATCTGTTAAATATGTTACACTACATTAAAGGTTATCTGTTAAATATGTTACACTACATTAAAGGTTATCTGTTAAATATGTTACACTACATTAAAAGTTATCTGTTAAATATGTTACACTACATTAAAGGTTATCTGTTAAATATGTTACACTACATTAAAGGTTATCTGTTAAATATGTTACTACATTAAAGGTTATCTGTTAAATATGTTACACTACATTAAAGGTTATCTGTTAAATATGTTACACTACATTAAAGGTTATCTGTTAAATATGTTACACTACATTAAAGGCTATCTGTTAAATATGTTACACTACATTAAAGGCTATCTGTTAAATATGTTACACTACATTAAAGGCTATCTGTTAAATATGTTACACTACATTAAAGGCTATCTGTTAAATATGTTACACTACATTAAAGGTTATCTGTTAAATATGTTACACTACATTAAAGGTTATCTGTTAAATATGTTACACTACATTAAAGGTTATCTGTTAAATATGTTACACTACATTAAAGGTTATCTGTTAAATATGTTACACTACATTAAAGGTTATCTGTTAAATATGTTACACTACATTAAAGGTTATCTGTTAAATATGTTACACTACATTAAAGGTTATCTGTTAAATATGTTACACTACATTAAAGGTTATCTGTTAAATATGTTACACTACATTAAAGGCTATCTGTTAAATATGTTACACTACATTAAAGGTTATCTGTTAAATATGTTACACTACATTAAAGGTTATCTGTTAAATATGTTACACTACATTAAAGGTTATCTGTTAAATATGTTACACTACATTAAAGGTTATCTGTTAAATATGTTACACTACATTAAAGGTTATCTGTTAAATATGTTACACTACATTAAAGGTTATCTGTTAAATATGTTACACTACATTAAAGGTTATCTGTTAAATATGTTACACTACATTAAAGGTTATCTGTTAAATATGTTACACTACATTAAAGGTTATCTGTTAAATAAGTTAACTACATTAAAGGTTATCTGTTAAATATGTTACACTACATTAAAGGCTATCTGTTAAATATGTTACACTACATTAAAGGTTATCTGTTAAATATGTTACACTACATTAAAGGCTATCTGTTAAATATGTTACACTACATTAAAGGTTATCTGTTAAATATGTTACACTACATTAAAGGTTATCTGTTAAATATGTTACACTACATTAAAGGTTATCTGTTAAATATGTTACACTACATTAAAGGTTATCTGTTAAATATGTTACACTACATTAAAGGTTATCTGTTAAATATGTTACACTACATTAAAGGTTATCTGTTAAATATGTTACACTACATTAAAGGTTATCTGTTAAATATGTTACACTACATTAAAGGCTATCTGTTAAATATGTTACACTACATTAAAGGTTATCTGTTAAATATGTTACACTACATTAAAGGCTATCTGTTAAATATGTTACACTACATTAAAGGTTATCTGTTAAATATGTTACACTACATTAAAGGTTATCTGTTAAATATATTACACTACATTAAAGGTTATCTGTTAAATATGTTACACTACATTAAAGGCTATCTGTTAAATATGTTACACTACATTAAAGGTTATCTGTTAAATATGTTACACTACATTAAAGGTTATCTGTTAAATATGTTACACTACATTAAAGGTTATCTGTTAAATATGTTACACTACATTAAAGGTTATCTGTTAAATATGTTACACTACATTAAAGGCTATCTGTTAAATATGTTACACACTACATTCAAGGTTATCTGTTAAATATGTTACACTACATTAAAGGTTATCTGTTAAATATGTTACACTACATTAAAGGTTATCTGTTAAATATGTTACACTACATTAAAGGTTATCTGTTAAATATGTTACACTACATTAAAGGTTATCTGTTAAATATGTTACACTACATTAAAGGTTATCTGTTAAATATGTTACACTACATTAAAGGTTATCTGTTAAATATGTTACTACATTAAAGGCTATCTGTTAAATATGTTACACTACATTAAAGGTTATCTGTTAAATATGTTACACTACATTAAAGGTTATCTGTTAAATATGTTACACTACTTAAAGGTTATCTGTTAAATATGTTACACTACATTAAAGGTTATCTGTTAAATATGTTACACTACATTAAAGGTTATCTGTTAAATATGTTACACTACATTAAAGGTTATCTGTTAAATATGTTACACTACATTAAAGGTTATCTGTTAAATATGTTACACTACATTAAAGGTTATCTGTTAAATATGTTACACTACATTAAAGGTTATCTGTTAAATATGTTACACTACATTAAAGGCTATCTTTAAATATGTTACACTACATTAAAGGTTATCTGTTAAATATGTTACACTACATTAAAGGTTATCTGTTAAATATGTTACACTACATTAAAGGTTATCTGTTAAATATGTTACACTACATTAAAGGTTATCTGTTAAATATGTTACACTACATTAAAGGTTATCTGTTAAATATGTTACACTACATTAAAGGTTATCTGTTAAATATGTTACTACATTAAAGGCTATCTGTTAAATATGTTACACTACATTAAAGGTTATCTGTTAAATATGTTACACTACATTAAAGGTTATCTGTTAAATATGTTACACTACATTAAAGGTTATCTGTTAAATATGTTACACTACATTAAAGGCTATCTGTTAAATATGTTACACTACATTAAAGGCTATCTGTTAAATATGTTACACTACATTAAAGGCTATCTGTTAAATATGTTACACTACATTAAAGGTTATCTGTTAAATATGTTACACTACATTAAAGGTTATCTGTTAAATATGTTACACTACATTAAAGGTTATCTGTTAAATATGTTACACTACATTAAAGGTTATCTGTTAAATATGTTACACTACATTAAAGGTTATCTGTTAAATATGTTACACTACATTAAAGGCTATCTGTTAAATATGTTACACTACATTAAAGGTTATCTGTTAAATATGTTACACTACATTAAAGGTTATCTGTTAAATATGTTACACTACATTAAAGGTTATCTGTTAAATATGTTACACTACATTAAAGGTTATCTGTTAAATATGTTACACTACATTAAAGGTTATCTGTTAAATATGTTACACTACATTAAAGGTTATCTGTTAAATATGTTACACTACATTAAAGGTTATCTGTTAAATATGTTACACTACATTAAAGGTTATCTGTTAAATATGTTACACAACATTAAAGGTTATCTGTTAAATATGTTACACTACATTAAAGGCTATCTGTTAAATATGTTACACTACATTAAAGGTTATCTGTTAAATATGTTACACTACATTAAAGGTTATCTGTTAAATATGTTACACTACATTAAAGGTTATCTGTTAAATATGTTACACTACATTAAAGGTTATCTGTTAAATATGTTACACTACATTAAAGGTTATCTGTTAAATATGTTACACTACATTAAAGGTTATCTGTTAAATATGTTACACTACATTAAAGGTTATCTGTTAAATATGTTACACTACATTAAAGGTTATCTGTTAAATATGTTACACTACATTAAAGGTTATCTGTTAAATATGTTACACTACATTAAAGGTTATCTGTTAAATATGTTACACTACATTAAAGGCTATCTGTTAAATATGTTACACTACATTAAAGGCTATCTGTTAAATATGTTACACTACATTAAAGGTTATCTGTTAAATATGTTACACTACATTAAAGGTTATCTGTTAAATATGTTACACTACATTAAAGGTTATCTGTTAAATATGTTACACTACATTAAAGGTTATCTGTTAAATATGTTACACTACATTAAAGGTTATCTGTTAAATATGTTACACTACATTAAAGGTTATCTGTTAAATATGTTACACTACATTAAAGGTTATCTGTTAAATATGTTACACTACATTAAAGGTTATCTGTTAAATATGTTACACTACATTAAAGGTTATCTGTTAAATATGTTACACTACATTAAAGGTTATCTGTTAAATATGTTACACTACATTAAAGGTTATCTGTTAAATATGTTACACTACATTAAAGGTTATCTGTTAAATATATTACACTACATTAAAGGTTATCTGTTAAATATATTACACTACATTAAAGGTTATCTGTTAAATATATTACACTACATTAAAGGTTATCTGTTAAATATGTTACACTACATTAAAGGTTATCTGTTAAATATGTTACACTACATTAAAGGTTATCTGTTAAATATGTTACACTACATTAAAGGTTATCTGTTAAATATGTTACACTACATTAAAGGCTATCTGTTAAATATGTTAGGCCTACACTACATTCAAGGTTATCTGTTAAATATGTTACACTACGTTAAAGGTTATCTGTTAAATATGTTACACTACATTAAAGGTTATCTGTTAAATATGTTACACTACATTAAAGGTTATCTGTTAAATATGTTACACTACATTAAAGGTTATCTGTTAAATATGTTACACTACATTAAAGGTTATCTGTTAAATATGTTACACTACATTAAAGGTTATCTGTTAAATATGTTACACTACATTAAAGGTTATCTGTTAAATATGTTACACTACATTAAAGGTTATCTGTTAAATATGTTACACTACATTAAAGGTTATCTGTTAAATATGTTACACTACATTAAAGGCTATCTGTTAAATATGTTACACTACATTAAAGGTATCTGTTAAATATGTTACACTACATTAATGGTTATCTGTTAAATATGTTACACTACATTAAAGGTTATCTGTTAAATATGTTACACTACATTAAAGGATCTGTTAAATATGTTACACTACATTAAAGGTTATCTGTTAAATATGTTACACTACATTAAAGGTTATCTGTTAAATATGTTACACTACATTAAAGGCTATCTGTTAAATATGTTACACTACATTAAAGGTTATCTGTTAAATATGTTACACTACATTAAAGGTTATCTGTTAAATATGTTACACTACATTAAAGGTTATCTGTTAAATATGTTACACTACATTAAAGGTTATCTGTTAAATATGTTACACTACATTAAAGGTTATCTGTTAAATATGTTACACTACATTAAAGGCTATCTGTTAAATATGTTACACTACATTAAAGGTTATCTGTTAAATATGTTACACTACATTAAAGGCTATCTGTTAAATATGTTACACTACATTAAAGGCTATCTGTTAAATATGTTACACTACATTAAAGGTTATCTGTTAAATATGTTACACTACATTAAAGGCTATCTGTTAAATATGTTACACTACATTAAAGGCTATCTGTTAAATATGTTACACTACATTAAAGGTTATCTGTTAAATATGTTACACTACATTAAAGGTTATCTGTTAAATATGTTACACTACATTAAAGGTTATCTGTTAAATATGTTACACTACATTAAAGGCTATCTGTTAAATATGTTACACTACATTAAAGGTTATCTGTTAAATATGTTAGGCCTACACTACATTAAAGGTTATCTGTTAAATATGTTACACTACATTAAAGGTTATCTGTTAAATATGTTACACTACATTAAAGGTTATCTGTTAAATATGTTACACTACATTAAAGGTTATCTGTTAAATATGTTACACTACATTAAAGGTTATCTGTTAAATATGTTACACTACATTAAAGGCTATCTGTTAAATATGTTACACTACATTAAAGGTTATCTGTTAAATATGTTACACTACATTAAAGGTTATCTGTTAAATATGTTACACTACATTAAAGGTTATCTGTTAAATATGTTACACTACATTAAAGGTTATCTGTTAAATATGTTACACTACATTAAAGGTTATCTGTTAAATATGTTACACTACATTAAAGGTTATCTGTTAAATATGTTACACTACATTAAAGGTTATCTGTTAAATATGTTACACTACATTAAAGGCTATCTGTTAAATATGTTACACTACATTAAAGGCTATCTGTTAAATATGTTACACTACATTAAAGGTTATCTGTTAAATATGTTACACTACATTAAAGGTTATCTGTTAAATATGTTACACTACATTAAAGGTTATCTCTGTTAAATATGTTACACTACATTAAATGTTATCTGTTAAATATGTTACACTACATTAAAGGTTATCTGTTAAATATGTTACACTACATTAAAGGTTATCTGTTAAATATGTTACACTACATTAAAGGTTATCTGTTAAATATGTTACACTACATTAAAGGTTATCTGTTAAATATGTTACACTACATTAAAGGTTATCTGTTAAATATGTTACACTACATTAAAGGTTATCTGTTAAATATGTTACACTACATTAAAGGTTATCTGTTAAATATGTTACACTACATTAAAGGTTATCTGTTAAATATGTTACACTACATTAAAGGTTATCTGTTAAATATGTTACACTACATTAAAGGCTATCTGTTAAATATGTTACACTACATTAAAGGTTATCTGTTAAATATGTTACACTACATTAAAGGTTATCTGTTAAATATGTTACACTACATTAAAGGTTATCTGTTAAATATGTTACACTACATTAAAGGCTATCTGTTAAATATGTTACACTACATTAAAGGTTATCTGTTAAATATGTTACACTACATTAAAGGTTATCTGTTAAATATGTTACACTACATTAAAGGTTATCTGTTAAATATGTTACACTACATTAAAGGTTATTTTAATATGTTACACTACATTAAAGGTTATCTGTTAAATATGTTACACTACATTAAAGGTTATCTGTTAATAAATATGTTAAACACATTAAAGGTTATCTGTTAAATATGTTACACTACATTAAAGGCTATCTGTTAAATATGTTACTACATTAAAGGCTATCTGTTAAATATGTTACACTACATTAAAGGTTATCTGTTAAATATGTTACACTACATTAAAGGTTATCTGTTAAATATGTTACACTACATTAAAGGTTATCTGTTAAATATGTTACACTACATTAAAGGTTATCTGTTAAATATGTTACACTACATTAAAGGCTATCTGTTAAATATGTTACACTACATTAAAGGTTATCTGTTAAATATGTTACACTACATTAAAGGCTATCTGTTAAATATGTTACACTACATTAAAGGTTATCTGTTAAATATGTTACACTACATTAAAGGTTATCTGTTAAATATGTTACACTACATTAAAGGTTATCTGTTAAATATGTTACACTACATTAAAGGTTATCTGTTAAATATGTTACACTACATTAAAGGTTATCTGTTAAATATGTTACACTACATTAAAGGTTATCTGTTAAATATGTTACACTACATTAAAGGTTATCTGTTAAATATGTTACACTACATTAAAGGTTATCTGTTAAATATGTTACACTACATTAAAGGTTATCTGTTAAATATGTTACACTACATTAAAGGCTATCTGTTAAATATGTTACACTACATTAAAGGTTATCTGTTAAATATGTTACACTACATTAAAGGTATCTGTTAAATATGTTAACTACATTAAAGGTATCTGTTAAATATGTTACACTACATTAAAGGTTATCTGTTAAATATGTTACACTACATTAAAGGTTATCTGTTAAATATGTTACACTACATTAAAGGTTATCTTGTTAAATATGTTACACTACATTAAAGGTTATCTGTTAAATATGTTACACTACATTAAAGGTTATCTGTTAAATATGTTACACTACATTAAAGGTTATCTGTTAAATATGTTACACTACATTAAAGGTTATCTGTTAAATATGTTACACTACATTAAAGGTTATCTGTTAAATATGTTACACTACATTAAAGGTTATCTGTTAAATATGTTACACTACATTAAAGGTTATCTGTTAAATATGTTACACTACATTAAAGGTTATCTGTTAAATATGTTACACTACATTAAAGGTTATCTGTTAAATATGTTACACTACATTAAAGGTTATCTGTTAAATATGTTACACTACATTAAAGGTTATCTGTTAAATATGTTACACTACATTAAAGGTTATCTGTTAAATATGTTACACTACATTAAAGGCTATCTGTTAAATATGTTACACTACATTAAAGGCTATCTGTTAAATATGTTACACTACATTAAAGGTTATCTGTTAAATATGTTACACTACATTAAAGGTTATCTGTTAAATATGTTACACTACATTAAAGGCTATCTGTTAAATATGTTACACTACATTAAAGGTTATCTGTTAAATATGTTACACTACATTAAAGGTTATCTGTTAAATATGTTACACTACATTAAAGGCTATCTGTTAAATATGTTACACTACATTAAAGGTTATCTGTTAAATATGTTACACTACATTAAAGGCTATCTGTTAAATATGTTACACTACATTAAAGGTTATCTGTTAAATATGTTACACTACATTAAAGGTTATCTGTTAAATATGTTACACTACATTAAAGGCTATCTGTTAAATATGTTACACTACATTAAAGGTTATCTGTTAAATATGTTACACTACATTAAAGGCTATCTGTTAAATATGTTACACTACATTAAAGGTTATCTGTTAAATATGTTACACTACATTAAAGGTTATCTGTTAAATAATTTAACTATGTTACACCTACACTACATTAAAGGTTATCTGTTAAATATGTTACACTACATTAAAGGTTATCTGTTAAATATGTTACACTACATTAAAGGTTATCTGTTAAATATGTTACACTACATTAAAGGCTATCTGTTAAATATGTTACACTACATTAAAGGTTATCTGTTAAATATGTTACACTACATTAAAGGTTATCTGTTAAATATGTTACACTACATTAAAGGCTATCTGTTAAATATGTTACACTACATTAAAGGTTATCTGTTAAATATGTTACACTACATTAAAGGTTATCTGTTAAATATGTTACACTACATTAAAGGCTATCTGTTAAATATGTTACACTACATTAAAGGTTATCTTTAAATATGTTACACTACATTAAAGGCTATCTGTTAAATATGTTACACTACATTAAAGGTTATCTGTTAAATATATGTTACACTACATTAAAGGTTATCTGTTAAATATGTTACACTACATTAAAGGCTATCTGTTAAATATGTTACACTACATTAAAGGTTATCTGTTAAATATGTTACACTACATTAAAGGTTATCTGTTAAATATGTTACACTACATTAAAGGCTATCTGTTAAATATGTTACACTACATTAAAGGTTATCTGTTAAATATGTTACACTACATTAAAGGTTATCTGTTAAATATGTTACACTACATTAAAGGTTATCTGTTAAATATGTTACACTACATTAAAGGTTATCTGTTAAATATGTTACACTACATTAAAGGTTATCTGTTAAATATGTTACACTACATTAAAGGTTATCTGTTAAATATGTTACACTACATTAAAGGCTATCTGTTAAATATGTTACACTACATTAAAGGTTATCTGTTAAATATGTTACACTACATTAAAGGTTATCTGTTAAATATGTTACACTACATTAAAGGCTATCTGTTAAATATGTTACACTACATTAAAGGTTATCTGTTAAATATGTTACACTACATTAAAGGTTATCTGTTAAATATGTTACACTACATTAAAGGCTATCTGTTAAATATGTTACACTACATTAAAGGTTATCTGTTAAATATGTTACACTACATTAAAGGTTATCTGTTAAATATGTTACACTACATTAAAGGTTATCTGTTAAATATGTTACACTACATTAAAGGTTATCTGTTAAATATGTTACACTACATTAAAGGTTATCTGTTAAATATGTTACACTACATTAAAGGCTATCTGTTAAATATGTTACACTACATTAAAGGCTATCTGTTAAATATGTTACACTACATTAAAGGTTATCTGTTAAATATGTTACACTACATTAAAGGCTATCTGTTAAATATATTACACTACATTAAAGGCTATCTGTTAAATATGTTACACTACATTAAAGGCTATCTGTTAAATATGTTACACTACATTAAAGGCTATCTGTTAAATATGTTACACTACATTAAAGGTTATCTGTTAAATATGTTACACTACATTAAAGGCTATCTGTTAAATATGTTACACTACATTAAAGGTTATCTGTTAAATATGTTACACTACATTAAAGGTTATCTGTTAAATATGTTACACTACATTAAAGGTTATCTGTTAAATATGTTAACTACATTAAAGGTTATCTGTTAAATATGTTACACTACATTAAAGGCTATCTGTTAAATATGTTACACTACATTAAAGGCTATCTGTTAAATATGTTACACTACATTAAAGGTTATCTGTTAAATATGTTACACTACATTAAAGGTTATCTGTTAAATATGTTACACTACATTAAAAGTTATCTGTTAAATATGTTACACTACATTAAAGGTTATCTGTTAAATATGTTACACTACATTAAAGGTTATCTGTTAAATATGTTACACTACATTAAAGGTATC
This sequence comes from Argopecten irradians, assembly GCF_041381155.1. NCBI lineage: Eukaryota > Metazoa > Mollusca > Bivalvia > Pectinida > Pectinidae > Argopecten > Argopecten irradians. Next base: position 69,511,959 of record NC_091136.1, on the reverse strand, counting down.
TGTTAAATATGTTACACTACATTAAAGGTTATCTGTTAAATATGTTACACTACATTAAAGGTTATCTGTTAAATATGTTACACTACATTAAAGGTTATCTGTTAAATATGTTACACTACATTAAAGGTTATCTGTTAAATATGTTACACTACATTAAAGGTTATCTGTTAAATATGTTACACTACATTAAAGGTTATCTGTTAAATATGTTACACTACATTAAAGGTTATCTGTTAAATATGTTACACTACATTAAAGGTTATCTGTTAAATATGTTACACTACATTAAAGGTTATCTGTTAAATATGTTACACTACATTAAAGGCTATCTGTTAAATATGTTACACTACATTAAAGGTTATCTGTTAAATATGTTACACTACATTAAAGGTTATCTGTTAAATATGTTACACTACATTAAAGGCTATCTGTTAAATATGTTACACTACATTAAAGGTTATCTGTTAAATATGTTACACTACATTAAAGGCTATCTGTTAAATATGTTACACTACATTAAAGGTTATCTGTTAAATATGTTACACTACATTAAAGGCTATCTGTTATGTTAATACATATTGTTATATTACACTACATTAAAGGTATCTGTTAAATATGTTACACTACATTAAAGGTTATCTGTTAAATATGTTACACTACATTAAAGGTATCTGTTAAATATGTTACACTACATTAAAGGTTATCTGTTAAATATGTTACACTACATTAAAGGTTATCTGTTAAATATGTTACACTACATTAAAGGTTATCTGTTAAATATGTTACACTACATTAAAGGCTATCTGTTAAATATGTTACACTACATTAAAGGTTATCTGTTAAATATGTTACACTACATTAAAGGTTATCTGTTAAATATGTTACACTACATTAAAGGTTATCTGTTAAATATGTTACACATACATTAAAGGTTATCTGTTAAATATGTTACACTACATTAAAGGTTATCTGTTAAATATGTTACACTACATTAAAGGTTATCTGTTAAATATGTTACACTACATTAAAGGTTATCTGTTAAATATGTTACACTACATTAAAGGTTATCTGTTAAATATGTTACACTACATTAAAGGTTATCTGTTAAATATGTTACACTACATTAAAGGTTATCTGTTAAATATGTTACACTACATTAAAGGTTATCTGTTAAATATGTTACACTACATTAAAGGTTATCTGTTAAATATGTTACACTACATTAAAGGCTATCTGTTAAATATGTTACACTACATTAAAGGCTATCTGTTAAATATGTTACACTACATTCAAGGTTATCTGTTAAATATGTTACACTACGTTAAAGGTTATCTGTTAAATATGTTACACTACATTAAAGGTTATCTGTTAAATATGTTACACTACATTAAAGGTTATCTGTTAAATATGTTACACTACATTAAAGGTTATCTGTTAAATATGTTACACTACATTAAAGGTTATCTGTTAAATATGTTACACTACATTAAAGGTTATCTGTTAAATATGTTACACTACATTAAAGGTTATCTGTTAAATATGTTACACTACATTAAAGGTTATCTGTTAAATATGTTACACTACATTAAAGGTTATCTGTTAAATATGTTACACTACATTAAAGGTTATCTGTTAAATATGTTACACTACATTAAAGGCTATCTGTTAAATATGTTACACTACATTAAAGGTTATCTGTTAAATATGTTACACTACATTAAAGGTTATCTGTTAAATATGTTACACTACATTAAAGGTTATCTGTTAAATATGTTACACTACATTAAAGGTTATCTGTTAAATATGTTACACTACATTAAAGGTTATCTGTTAAATATGTTACACTACATTAAAGGTTATCTGTTAAATATGTTACACTACATTAAAGGTTATCTGTTAAATATGTTACACTACATTAAAGGTTATCTGTTAAATATGTTACACTACATTAAAGGTTATCTGTTAAATATGTTACACTACATTAAAGGTTATCTGTTAAATATGTTACACTACATTAAAGGTTATCTGTTAAATATGTTACACTACATTAAAGGTTATCTGTTAAATATGTTACACTACATTAAAGGTTATCTGTTAAATATGTTACACTACATTAAAGGTTATCTGTTAAATATGTTACACTACATTAAAGGTTATCTGTTAAATATGTTACACTACATTAAAGGTTATCTGTTAAATATGTTACACTACATTAAAGGTTATCTGTTAAATATGTTACACTACATTAAAGGTTATCTGTTAAATATGTTACACTACATTAAAAGGTTATCTATTAAATATGTTACACTACATTAAAGGTTATCTGTTAAACATGTTACACTACATTAAAGGCTATCTGTTAAATATGTTACACTACATTAAAGGTTATCTGTTAAATATGTTACACTACATTAAAGGTTATCTGTTAAATATGTTACACTACATTAAATGTTATCTGTTAAATATGTTACACTACATTAAAGGTTATCTGTTAAATATGTTACACTACATTAAAGGTTATCTGTTAAATATGTTACACTACATTAAAGGCTATCTGTTAAATATGTTACACTACATTAAAGGCTCTGTTAAATATGTTACACTACATTAAAGGTTATCTGTTAAATATGTTACACTACATTAAAGGCTATCTGTTAAATATGTTACACTACATTAAAGGTATCTGTTAAATATGTTACACTACATTAAAGGTTATCTGTTAAATATGTTACACTACATTAAAGGTTATCTGTTAAATATGTTACACTACATTAAATGTTATCTGTTAAATATGTTACACTACATTAAATGTTATCTGTTAAATATGTTACACTACATTAAATGTTATCTGTTAAATATTAATATTAAACCCTGGCCTTTGTTTAATATTCGTAAGGGTAGAGACAGATAATGTTGACATTTTACCTGGTGATCTCCTACACACCGTCAGTTGATTAGAGGAATAAAACCAGAACTTAAGTGTTCTGTGGTACCCGAGGAGGGCAACTATATCCCAAAATTTAGTAGGACCTTATGTTACTAAATAATTGGTGATCAAATGATGTTAGGTTTCCGTAACAACTAGTGACTATCAATTAGTACATCGTGGAGTAGCTGTGGAATAGAAGCGCTGGGAGGTGGTACTGGGGGATAGAGGTATTCGGTGATTGACTTGGAGAAGTAATATATTGTACGGATGGAATGTGAGCTGAGGTGACGGTATTCGGTGAGTGTATTGACTTGAAGAAGTAACATATTGTACGGATGGAATGTGAGCTGAGGTGACGGTATTCGGTGAGTGTATTGACTTGGAGAAGTAATATATTGTACGGATGAGGTGTGAGCTGAGATGAAGAGGGAGGTGGTACTGGGGGATAGAGGTATTTGGTGAGTGTATTGACTTGGAGAAGAAATATATTGTGCGGATGGAATGTGAGCTGAGGTGACGGTATGTGGTGAGTGTGTTGACTTGGAGAAGTAATACATTGTACGGATGGGGTGTGAGCTGAGATGAAGAGGGAGGTGGTACTGGGGGATAGAGGTATTCGGTGATTGACTTGGAGAAGTAATATATTGTACGGATGACGTGTGAGCTGAGATGAAGAGAGAGGTGGTACTGGGAGATAGAGGTATTCGATAATTGACTTGGAGAAGTAATATATTGTACGGATGAGGTTTGAGCTGAGGTGACGGTATGTGGTGAGTGTATTGACTTGGAGAGGTAATATATTGAATGGATGAGGTGTGAGCTGAGATGAAGAGGGAGGTGGTACTTGGGGATAGAGGTATTCGGTGATTGACTTGGAGAAGTAATATATTGTACGGGTGACGTGTGAGCTGAGATGAAGAGGGAGGTGGTACTGGGGGATAGAGGTATTCGGTGATTGACTTGGAGAAGTAATATATTGTACGGATGAGGTTTGAGCTGAGGTGACGGTATGTGGTGAGTGTATTGCCTTGGAGAAGTAATATATTGTACGGATGAGGTGTGAGCTGAGGTGACGGTATGTGGTGAGTGTATTGACTTGGAGAAGTAATATATTGTACGGATGAGGTGTGAGCTGAAATGAAGAGGGAGGTGGTACTGGGGGATAGAGGTATTCGGTGATTGACTTGGAGAAGCAATATATTGTACGGATGACATGTGAGCTAAGATGAAGAGGGAGGTGGTACTGAGGGATAGAGGTATTCGATGATTGACTTGGAGAAGTAATATATTGTACGGATGAGGTTTGAGGTGAGGTGACGGTATGTGGTGAGTGTATTGACTTGGAGAAGTAATATATTGTACGGATGAGGTGTGAGCTGATGTGACGGTATGTGGTGAGTGTATTGACTTGGAGAAGTAATATATTGTACGGATGAGGTGTGAGCTGAGATAAAGAGGGAGGTGGTACTGGGGGATAGAGGTATTTGGTGAGTGTATTGACTTGGAGAAGAAATATATTGTGCGGATGGAATGTGAGCTGAGGTGACGGTATGTGGTGAGTGTATTGACTTGGAGAAGTAATATATTGTACGGATGAGGTGTGAGCTGAGATGAAGAGGGAGGTGGTACTGGGGGATAGAGGTATTTGGTGAGTGTATTGACTTGGAGAAGTAATATATTGTACGGATGAGGTGTGAGCTGAGATGAAGAGGGAGGTTGTACTGGGGGATAGAGGTATTCGGTGATTGACTCGGAGAAGTAATATATTGCACGGATGGAACGTGAGCTGAGGTGACGGTATGTGGTGAGTTTGTTGACTTGGAGAACTAATATATTGTGCGGATGGGGAGTGAGCTGAGATGACGGTATTCGGTGAGTGACTTGGAGAAGTAATATATTGTACGGATGAGGTGTGAGCTGAGGTGACGGTATGTGGTGAGTGTATTGACTTGGAGAAGTAATATATTGTACGGATGAGGTGTGAGCTGAGGTGACGGTATGTGGTGAGTGTATTGACTTGGAGAAGTAATATATTGTACGGATGAGGTGTGAGCTGAGATGAAGAGGGAGGTTGTACTGGGGGATAGAGGTATTCGGTGATTGACTTGGAGAAGTAATATATTGTACGGATGAGGTGTGAGCTGAGGTGACGGTATGTGGTGAGTGTATTGACTTGGAGAAGTAATATATTGTACGGATGAGGTGTGAGCTGAGATGAAGAGGGAGGTGGTACTGGGGATAGAGGTATTTGGTGAGTGTATTGACTTGGAGAAGAAATATATTGTGCGGATGGAATGTGAGCTGAGGTGACGGTATGTGGTGAGTGTATTGACTTGGAGAAGTAATATATTGTACGGATGAGGTGTGAGCTGAGATGAAGAGGGAGGTGGTACTGGGGGATAGAGGTATTCGGTGATTGACTTGGAGAAGTAATATATTGTACGGATGAGGTGTGAGCTGAGGTGACGGTATGTGGTGAGTGTATTGACTTGGAGAAGTAATATATTGTACGGATGAGGTGTGAGCTGAGATGAAGAGGGAGGTGGTACTGGGGGATAGAGGTATTTGGTGAGTGTATTGACTTTGAGAAGAAATATATTGTGCGCATGGAATGTGAGCTGAGGTGACGGTATGTGGTGAGTGTATTGACTTGGAGAAGTAATATATTGTACGGATGACGTGTGAGCTGAGATGAAGAGGGAGGTGGTACTGGGGGATAGAGGTATTTGGTGAGTGTATTGACTTGGAGAAGTAATATATTGTACGCATGAGGTGTGAGCTGAGATGAAGAGGGAGGTGGTACTGGGGGATAGAGGTATTCGATGATTGACTTGGAGAAGTAATATATTGTACGGATGAGGTTTGAGCTGAGGTGACGGTATGTGGTGAGTGTATTGACTTGGAGAAGTAATATATTGAATGGATGAGGTGTGAGCTGAAGTGACGGTATGTGGTGAGTGTATTGACTTGGAGAAGTAATATATTGTACGGATGAGGTGTGAGCTGAGATGAAGAGGGAGGTGGTACTGGGGGATAGTATTTCGGTGATTGACTTGGAGAAGTAATATATTGTACGGATGACGTGTGAGCTGAGATGAAGAGGGAGGTGGTACTGGGGGATAGAGGTATTCGATGATTGACTTGGAGAAGTAATATATTGTACGGATGAGGTTTGAGCTGAGGTGACGGTATGTGGTGAGTGTATTGACTTGGAGAAGTAATATATTGTACGGATGAGGTGTGAGCTGTGAGCTGAGATGAAGAGGGAGGTGGTACTGGGGTAAGAGGTATTTGGTGAGTGTATTGACTTGGAGAAGAAATATATTGTGCGGATGGAATGTGAGCTGAGGTGACGGTATGTGGTGAGTGTATTGACTTGGAGAAGTAATATATTGTACGGATGAGGTGTGAGCTGAGATGAAGAGGGAGGTGGTACTGGGGGATAGAGGTATTTGGTGAGTGTATTGACTTGGAGAAGTAATATATTGTACGGATGAGGTGTGAGCTGAGATGAAGAGGGAGGTTGTACTGGGGGATAGAGGTATTCGGTGATTGACTCGGAGAAGTAATATATTGTACGGATGGAACGTGAGCTGAGGTGACGGTATGTGGTGAGTTTGTTGACTTGGAGAACTAATATATTGTGCGGATGGGGAGTGAGCTGAGATGACGGTATTCGGTGAGTGACTTGGAGAAGTAATATATTGTACGGATGAGGTGTGAGCTGAGGTGACGGTATGTGGTGAGTGTATTGACTTGGAGAAGTAATATATTGTACGGATGAGGTGTGAGCTGAGGTGACGGTATGTGGTGAGTGTTTTGACTTGGAGAAGTAATATATTGTACGGATGAGGTATGAGCTGAGATGAAGAGGGAGGTGGTACTGGGGGATAGAGGTATTCGGTGAGTGTATTGACTTGGAGAAGTAATATATTGTACGGATGAGGTGTGAGCTGAGGTGACGGTATGTGGTGAGTGTATTGACTTGGAGAAGTAATATATTGTACGGATGAGGTATGAGCTGAGATGAAGAGGGAGGTGGTACTGGGGGATAGAGGTATTTGGTGAGTATATTGACTTTGAGAAGAAATATATTGTCGCATGGAATGTGAGCTGAGGTGACGGTATGTGGTGAGTTTATTGACTTGGAGAGAAGTAATATATTGTACGGATGACGTGTGAGCTGAGATGAGGATGAAGGAGGGAGGTGGTACTGGGGGATAGAGGTATTCGGTGATTGACTTGGAGAAGTAATATATTGTACGCATGAGGTGTGAGCTGAGATGAAGAGGGAGGTTGTACTTGGGGATAGAGGTATTCGGTGATTGACTTGGAGAAGTAATATATTGTACGGATGGAATGTGAGCTGAGGTGACGGTATGTGGTGAGTGTGTTGACTTGGAGAAGTAATATATTGTGCGGATGGGGTGTGAGCTGAGATGACGGTATTCGGTGAGTGTATTGACTTGGAGAAGTAACATATTGTACGGATGAGGTGTGAGCTGAGGTGACGATATGTGGTGAGTGTATTGACTTGGAGAAGTAATATATTGTACGGATGAGGTGTGAGCTGAGATGAAGAGGGAGGTGGTACTGGGGGATAGAGGTATTCGATGAGTGTATTGACTTGGAGAAGAAATATATTGTGCGGATGGGGTGTGAGCTGAGATGACGGTATTCGGTGAGTGTATTGACTTGGAGAAGTAATATATTGTACGGATGGAATGTGAGCTGAGGTGACGGTATTCGGTGAGTGTATTGACTTGGAGATGTTATATATTGTACGGATGGAATGTGAGCTGAGGTGACGGTATTCGGTGAGTGTATTGACTTGGAGAAGTAATATATTGTACGGATGAAATGTGAGCTGAGGTGACGAGAAGTACAGACGACCCCTGATGAGGCTGTCTGTCAGCACTCTAATTACTGACAACAAATAAGTGTTCCTAAAGTGCAGTAAGCTCACTAAATACTAACACAGACGTCATCATTTATAGCGTGTGTCAGACCATCACCTTAATCACTTAAATATCACCCCAGTTTAATTTGTCGTCAAGTTTGGACATTTTTCATTAGGAAATGGTGATGGTGAATTATAACACTCTATTAGAACCTTGACAGAATTACAGGAATGATGATGAAATGTAAATAAAAGGATTTTAGTGTTTGAAATTTTTCATTTACGTTTTATTGTTAACGATATAATTTCGCGCGACAGTTTTCATTTTTCTTAATATCCAGAGAAATGGTGGTAAGAGTGCATGTTTTTGAATAAACGCTGGTATAATATGTAAGACAGAATATGATGATTCAAGCAACCCGCGACATCTTTTTATATAAGAGGGAAGGATACCATGTCTGTGACAGTGACTGTAAAGTTGCCTGTATTGGCGGCCGTTTTAATGTTGTTAAACTCGCTGATTTACCATAGTTCACGAAAACCTCGCAAATTTGTACAAATGTTTTATATATTGCATCATATTAAGTAAAGTTTTCAAAGGCCATAAAGGTGGTTCGCGAAAATTAACCACTGCAAATAAATTACAAACAGCAAAACCGTAAAATGTTACTGCCGCGAAACACTGTACTACACTACAGCTTTTATAGGCTAATGAAGACTATAGCAAAAGTCTTCCTCATATACCGATACACGCCAACATCGGAGTAATTGTCATAACATAAAACGTTCAAACACTTTTTGTATTAATGGAATAAAACTTTATTGGGTTTTATTGATGTATACAAACACATGCGAAATGCTGGTCTGACACGTAGTTCCCAAAATAAAATCGATCAATGCTAGAGTAAACTATAGTTATCATATTCAGAATCTACAAAAACAAGACTTCATATTGGTAACTTCGATATAATATGTACAATATAACATTGTATTGAAGACAATTGAGCGCTGATGCTTTGAAACATCACCTAGGACCTATTAGATAGTCACATAATAAATAAGACAGAGATAGCTACAGACACAATATAAGTTATAGGACACACGTATCATGATACAGTTAAAATATCACTGGATGTAACAGGATTAATCAATATCTTTATCTATAGAAATCCTTTAGCTGATATATCAGTGGTATGTCTGTCTTCGTGTTGAGTTAAGAAATTAATAACAAGAGTTAAGAAATTAATATTAAAGTCAATATAAGTAAATGTATAAGCGAATTATGTGTAATGGGACAGGCTAACATTATAGTAAAGGTCCGTGGGAGAAGTCGTTTGTTCAATACATCTGGGCGTATGAGTAGCTATCAAACATGATGGATCTCACTGTGAGCTTGGTGCGCAGTGCAAACTGGGACATGCCGAGAATTGACGGTTCATTTAGTGTAGAAAAATTACGTCTAGTACGAACACTTGACAGAACTATTTGATGGTTCATTTATATGAAGGGTGATGTCATACTCGTGAACAGTAATACTCAGTCATATCAACGTTATTCTTGATAGACAGCTGTTTAATAATAAGTGTACATTCTTGGTCGTAATGATGTTTGATAAAACCAAAAGGCAATATAAAAACACAAACAGTAAATAAATAAAAATAAAAGCCAGAATATGATAATAAGTATCCGTCGGTAAATTCGTGTTGGACCACGTGACCATTTCTATTATCATGTTACAGCTAATTGACCTCTGTTTTAGATTTACTACTGATGTCAGAGTTACGGCGATAACTCACTTCCTAAACATTCCTCCCTGTGACATATTAAATGCCATTCAATCATATGATTATTATCATAGAATTCCTACACGAAAGACAAACGCGGATGATGTTCTCCAACCAGGTAGGGTCAGGTACATGTCCACCTATTTGAGACAGGTCTGGACATCACATATGTTAGCTGGGCATTTCGTTTGGTCACAGACTGACCGGCACCATGCGTCCATCCCAGGTACAGAAGCAAACACCCCGATGCCATGACAAAAATGGCGCTTAGGGTCACGGAGAATGCCGCACCCACAGATACAGATATCCTTTACACAGTTTCCTGCCTGGCAGTTCACCAAACACCATTCCTCGATGTCCGGGGTTTTAGAATGCTGTCCAATCCCTTTACAATTGAACTCCGGCGAGTAAACGTCACACGTCTTATTTTTCATTGGAATAGTAGGACTACTTTTCTTGGCGGGTGTAAACAAAGGATATAGGATAGAATCGCCGGAAGAATATCCGGTATTGTTGATTTTCTTGTCTGTGGGACTAATTTTGTTTTCTGATGGGCTAGTGGAATACTCGGTAAAATTCCATTTTCTAAAGTTTAGAGCTTGGTTCGCTGGTGTGGTCGTTGGTACGGTTTTAACAACAGATGGCGTGGATTTCACTTGATGATGGCGATGATGAGGGTGAGGATGAGGACGATGTACACTGGATTGAATTAAATGATTGAATGGTGAGCGCCCAGTGAAGTTTTGATTGAAGGTGGCAGTAAAGTTTATAGATGGTAGAATACCAGGTAAAATCCTAGAAGGGTCTATACCCTTTATATATGGTAATGGTACGTTGCTGTTGAGGTCATTTAACAGCATCCTGTTGATAACACCGGCATTAGTGTCCCTGTGTCCATTGTCATTGTGGTCGAACCTACTGGAGGCTGAGGACGAAGGTTCCATCATGTTGTGTGGTATCAGCAGCCCGTTCGGCCAGGGGAACACAGGCAGCTGTTCCCGTAGTCTCTGACGTAGTATGTACGACTGGTTCTCGGGTGAGGACAGAAATGTAGGACTTGGCTTGACGGGTATGAAGCCGAAAGGTTGTGATGTGGCGGCACCAGGGTTGGGAGTTATTGACACATCAGCACAGTTGTAGATTTGTTCTTGTTTACCACATCCCATACACTCACACCGATTTATACCGCCCATCCGGTACCCTACAAACACAGTGTAAGCAGCATTCAGTTTGGCAGCGAATTAAAAGAAAAGATAAATAACCAATTCTGAAGATGTTCTTCACTAAAACCTATTTCAATATAGCAATTTACTGTTCAAGACCGATCACATTTCTTTTTTCAAAAATAGACAAAAGGTGCAATAGTAATGTTGAAACATATTTGGAACACTGAACAGGATCATTTCATTTCATCGGAACAAGTATTTTAAAAGTTATAAACTAAACAAATCAAATATCAAACTGGATAACTGAGTAAAGGAATGCTTGTGATAAATTGTAAATAAAATACGAATAATGAAGAATAAAATATTTTTTTTTACATGACCATTGCGTAAAAATATCAATTCAATGAATTAACATACGAAGGCCGTTGGATTAACACAGATTTGACTAGCCGCCAGTATATTCATTACGATTATTAGAACCATACACGTTTATCAGATTGAACAATAAAAATAGAGATATAAAGCTGCTAAAGATGGCGATATCTTGTTTTTGAAGATTTGGAATTAGTGAACTTGATCTGCATAACATGTCAGATGTAATTGATGGACAAAAAGACGCTTATTCTTTGGAGCGTCTGGTACTTTTTAACTGCTCTACATTTTGTTTATGTAGGGTGAAGAGTGGTAGTTGACGTGACTTACCAGTGCTGTATTTCCACTGAAACACACAATGAGTACATGCGATGTTGGACGGTAATTTGACATGCAGATCATAGATGCCACCTCGACTGCCCACATAGAACCTGGTACTCCAAGACTCTTCTATCCATAACACATTCTGTTCGAAACATTCCTGTGTAAGTTTGAAGCTGGTACTGTTACGGGGACATAGTCGGAATTCAAAATAGCCAAGAAGGTTACTGAGGACTTCCACTGTGACGTTAACGGACCCGCCTTGGTTATAGGTACGAACAGTTATACCGCTGGCATAGTGACCATTGTCATCGTGCTCCTGTGGTCCGGACGCCGGGTCACCACACACACCACAACGACCGCCATTTTGTAGCCATTGGACCTATTGACAAAAGGAAGCAAATATTATAACGGAAACAAGAATTGATGATCAGACTTTATACCATAACCAATACATATTGAAATGAATAGAAAAACAAATTTTCTAGCTCAAGGTCCAGTCGTAGAATTATAGGTCACAGCGACATCCGCCGTACGATTCTAGGTCACATCGACACCCGCCGTACGATTCTAGGTCACAGCGACATCCGCCGTACGATTCTAGGTCACATCGACACCCGCCGTACAATGCTATGCCACAGCAACACCCGCCGTACAATTCTAGGTCACAACGACATCCGATGTACAGTTCTAGGTCACATCGACATCCGCTGTACAATTCTAGATCACATCGATACACGATACACGCCGTACAATTCTAGGTCACAACGACACCCGCCGTACAATTCTAGGTCACATCGACACCCGCCGTACAATTCTAGGTCACATCGACAAACGCTGTACAATTCTAGGTCACATCGACACCCGCCGTACAATTCTAGGTCACATCGACATACACCGTACAATTCTAGGTCACATCGACACCCGCCGTACAATTCTAGGTCACATCGACAAACGCTGTACAATTCTAGGTCACATCGACAAACGCTGTACAATTCTAGGTCATATCGACACCCGCCGTACAATTCTAGGTCACATCGACACCCGCCGTACAATTCTAGGTCACATCGACAAACGCTGTACAATTCTAGGTCACATCGACACCCGCCGTACAATTCTAGGTCACATCGACAAACGCTGTACAATTCTAGGTCACAGTGACACACGCCGTACAATTCTAGGTCACATCGACAAACGCCGTACAATTCTAGGTCACAGCGACATCCGCTGTACAATTCTAGGTCACAACGACATCCGATGTACAGTTCTAGGTCACATCGACATCCGCTGTACAATTCTAGATCACATCGATACACGATACACGCCGTACAATTCTAGGTCACTAGGTTATTTATCTAAAATGACAATATGTATGGGAAAGCAATGGATACAAAATTTGCTAAGAAAATGAAATAAATCCTAAAGTGCGAGGCGTGACATTCCATAGGACAGATATTGCACGTTAAGGAGTGACGGGGTGCGTGTAAATAAGACCGTTTTTGTAGTTGATGATTAGATAATGTAATTAGGTACAACATGAAACGTATACTGCCTGAATTCTACGAAGGGTTTCTCAAATTAAAACACGAACATGAATCTAATTGTTGAAATGTTGTATGATATCCCTACAGCCGTGACAAAGTCGTTATTAGATGCACGTTAAAATGTTCACACATGTCGCGGAGATGAATGTCGCGGAGATGAATTTATCGTCACATGCAAATCTGTCCGGTGTTTAAGTGTCCTGGGCGAGATGATCATTATTGCAGGACCGTTATGTGCGAATTGTGACATCGGCAAGGAAGCTAAGGTCAAAAGGGCCAACATCATATGCATAAATCCAGCATAATATTCTTTCCAAACTTCCTTCATCTAAATTTGAATATATCCTTCGTAATATCTAACATGCCTTAAGCTTTTGAGGTTGTAATTGAAGCCTGTTTGTCACGAGTTCATTTTATGTGACATGGTTCTTAAGATACTGCAAACATTTTATACTGCATGTCTTCTTTTATATTTTATTTTAAATTATGTAATATCTTTATCGCCATTATCGTTACATTTATTGCTCTTCTACTCAAACCCTTGTATATTTTAACATCAATCGGATCTCTTTCGAATGTTTGGTTCGCTCGCCCCAAGTCATCCAAATCATTGCGCACATCTTTCTCTTTAGTTAATGTTGATACCTTCGGTGTGGTACTAGTACAGTAGAACACAAATCGAGCATACTTCTGCACCATGTATGTAGATTATGGACATTATTTAAGTCCTACAGAAGCTAACACCTGTTTGGGCCAGACACTGATGACGTTTGTGAAACTCTGGTAGACACTTAAAACATTCCAGACAGTAAAGTAGGCTTTTTTTTACACATCTAAAGTCTAAAGAATTTCCGGTAGAACTTAAGGTGCTAAATCAACAAACGTTTTGTAGTTTAAAACTATTACATATACATAGTAATGGACTTCTTAAAAATAGAAAATACATGTTCTTTTCTTTACGTTATCATATAAATCAAGAAAACACAAATAACAAATTAAATAAAATCCACGTAAGCACGAGACAACACATGATTATCGACAATTTGGCAATTTTACCATTTAATTCCGGTAAGCAACCATTATAATTTAGGTATAATTTATGTGTAGTTTATCATACAAATACAATAAGGAGGGATTTAAGAAGCGATTTATTATTTGGGGTTTTTAAAACGAAATATATCGAGATGAATATCAATGGTTTCTTTCTTTTATTATATATCAATAAAAAACATGATCACATAGAAATATTCAATAACAATAACTATTTGAAGACTAGAGAAAACTCACGATATTGTAAAATATGATTTCGATTGGAATTTCTACGTAAACTACACTCTAATTAGTTAAATATACAAACATGATGCGACTGGCTTCAAAGTAAACCAAAATATGCAAATCGTTAAACATATCCGTTAAAATTTGACATAAATGTAAGAATTTATCGTAAATGTCCATTTCATACACATTTATACAACATAGAGCCAAAAGAACTTCACAGAATTATGTAAATGATATAAATGTTTTTGTGAATATTTATCGTCGCTATGAGCATCATTTTTGTTCCTTTCATTAATTAAATATCTGGTAACACATTACATTACAATGGCTGTTGATTATAATGACAGATCATTGGATACTTAGATGGCTGTTAATTCTAATGACAGATCATTGGATACTTAGATGGCTGTTAATTATAATGACAGATCATTGGATACCTAGATGGCTGTTAATTATAATGACAGATAATTGGATACTTAGATGGCAGTTAATTATAATGACAGATCATTGGATATTTAGATGGTAAATTATAATGACAGATCATTGAATACTCAGATGGCTGTTGATTATAATGACAGATCATTGGATACTTAGATGGGTGTTGATTATAATGACAGATCATTGGGTACTAAGATGGCTGTTAATTATAATGACAGATAATTGGATACTTAGATGGCTGTTAATTATAATGACAGATCATTGGATACTTAGATGGCTGTTAATTATAATGACAGATCATTACATATTTAGATGGTAAATTATAATGACAGATCATTGGATACTTAAATGGCTGTTGATTATAATGACAGATCATTGGATACTTAGATGGTTGTTATAATGGCAGATCATTAGATACTTAGATGGATGTTGATTATAATGACAGAGCATTGGATACTTAGATGGTCAATTACAATGACAGATCATTGGATACTTAGATGGGTGTTGATTATAATGACAGATCATTGGGTACTAAGATGGCTGTTAATTATAATGACAGATCATTGGGTACTAAGATGGCTGTTAATTATAATGACAGATCATTGGATACTTAGATGGCTGTTAATTAGAATGACAAATCATTGGATACTTAGATGGCTGTTGATTATAATGACAGTTCATTGGATACTTAGATGGTTGATTATAATGACAGATCATTGGATACTTAGATGGGTGTTGATTATAATGACAGATCATTGGATACTTAGATGGCTGTTAATTATAATGACAGATCATTGGATACTTAGATAGCTGTTAATTATAATGACAGATCATTGGATACTTAGATGGTTAATTATAATGACAGATCATTAGATACTAAAATGGCTGTTGATTATAATGACAGATCATTAGATTCTAAGATGGCTGTTGATTATAATGACAGTTCATTAGATACTAAGATGGCTGTTGATTATAATGACAGATCATTGGATACTTAGATGGCTGTTAATTATAATGACAGATCATTGGATACTTAGATGGCTGTTAATTATAATGACAGATCATTGGATACTTAGATGGCTGTTAATTATAATGACAGATCATTGGATACTTAGATGGCTGTTAATTATAATGACAGATCATTGGATACTTAGATGCTGTTATTATTATGAAAGATCATTAGATACTTAGATGGCTGTTATTATAATGACAGATCATTGGATACTTAGATGGCTGTTGATTATAATGACAGATCATTGGATACTTAGATGGCTGTTAATTATAATGACAGATCATTGGATACTTAGATGGCTGTTGATTATAATGACAGATCATTAGATACTTAGATGGCTGTTGATTATAATGACAGATCATTGGATACTAAGATGGCTGTTAATTATAATGACAGATCATTGGATACTTAGATGGTTACTTTATTATAATGACAGATCATTGGATACTTAGATGGTTAATTATAATGACAGATCATTGGATACTTAGATGGCAGTTAATTATAGTGACAGATCATTGGATACTTAGATGACTGTTAATTATAATGACAGATCATTGGATACCTAGATGGCTGTTAATTTTAATGACAGTTCATTGGATACTTAGATGGCTGTTAATTATAATGACAGATCATTGGATACTTAGATGGCTGTTAATTATAATGACAGATCATTGGATACTTAGATGGCTGTTAATTATAATGACAGATCATTGGATACTTAGATGGCTGTTAATTATAATGACAGATCATTGGATACTTAGATGGCTGCTTATTATAATGACAGATCATTTGATACTTAGATGCCTGTTAATTATAATGACAGATCATTGCATACTTAGATGCCAATTAATTATAATGACAGATCATTGGATACTTAAATGGCTGTTAATTATAATGACAGATTATTGGATACTTAGATGGCTGTTGATTATAATGACAGATCATTGGATACTTAGATGGCTGTTAATTATAATATAATGACAGATCATTGGATACTTAGATGGCTGTTAATTATAATGACAGATCATGGATACTTAGATGGCTGTTAATTATAATGACAGATCATGGATACTTAGATGGCTGTTAATTATAATGACAGATCATTGATACTTAGATTAATTATAATGACAGATCATTGGATACTTAGATGGTGTTAATTATAATGACAGATCATTGGATACTTAGATGGTGAATTATAATGACAGATCATGGATACTTAGATGGTAATTATAATGACAGTTCATTGGATACTTAGATGGCTGTTAATTATAATGACAGATCATGGGATACTTAGATGGTATTATAATGACAGATCATTGGATACTTAGATGGCTGTTATTATAATGACAGATCATTGGATACTTAGATGGCTGTTAATTATAATGACAGATCATTGGATACTTAGATGGCTGTTAATTATAATGACAGATCATTGGATACTTAGATGGTCAATTATAATGACAGATCATTGGATACTTAGATGGCTTAATTATAATGACAGTTCATTGGATACTTAGATGGCTGTTAATTATAATGACAGATCATTGGATACTTAGATGGCTGTTAATTATAATGACAGTTCATTGGATACTTAGATGGCTGTTAATTATAATGACAGATCATTGGATACTTAGATGGCTGTTAATTATAATGACAGATCATTGGATACTTAGATGGCTGTTAATTATAATGACAGATCATTGGATACTTAGATGGCTGTTAATTATAATATAATGACAGATCATTGGATACTTAGATGGCTGTTAATTATAATGACAGATCATGGGATACTTAGATGGCTGTTAATTATAATGACAGATCATTGGATACTTAGATGGCTGTTAATTATAATGACAGATCATTGGATACTTAGATGGCTGTTAATTATAATGACAGATCATTGGATACTTAGATGGCTGTTGATTATAATGACAGATCATTGGATACTAAGATGGCTGTTAATTATAATGACAGATCATTGGATACTTAGATGGCTGTTAATTATAATGACAGATCATTGGATACTTAGATGGCTGTTAATTATAATGACAGATCATTGGATACTTAGATGGCTGTTAATTATAATGACAGATCATTGGATACTTAGATGGCTGTTAATTATAATGACAGATCATTGGATACTAGATGGCTGTTAATTATAATGACAGATCATTGGATACTTAATGGCTGTTATTATAATGACAGATCATTGGATACTTAGATGTGTTAATTATAATGACAGATCATTGGATACTTAGATGGCTGTTAATTATAATGACAGATCATTGGATACTTAGATGGCTGTTAATTATAATGACAGATCATTGGATACTTAGATGGTGATATAATGACAGATCATTGGATATTAGATGGCTGTTAATTATAATGACAGATCATTGGATACTTAGATGGCTGTTAATTATAATGACAGATCATTGGATACTTAGATGGCTGTTAATTATAATGACAGATCATTGGATACTTAGATGGCTGTTAATTATAATGACAGATCATTGGATACTTAGATGGCTGTTATTATAATGACAGATCATTGGATACTTAGATGGCTGTTAATTATAATGACAGATCATTGGATACTTAGATGGCTGTTAATTATAATGACAGATCATTGGATACTTAGATGGCTGTTAATTATAATGACAGATCATTGGATACTTAGATGGCTGTTAATTATAATGACAGATCATTGGATACTTAGATGGCTGTTAATTATAATGACAGATCATTGGATACTTAGATGGCTGTTAATTATAATGACAGATCATTGGATACTTAGATGGCTGTTAATTATAATGACAGATCATTGGATACTTAGATGGCTGTTAATTATAATGACAGATCATTGGATACTTAGATGGCTGTTAATTATAATGACAGATCATTGGATACTTAGATGGCTGTTAATTATAATGACAGATCATTGGATACTTAGATGGCTGTTAATTATAATGACAGATCATTGGATACTTAGATGGCTGTTAATTATAATGACAGATCATTGGATACTTAGATGGCTGTTAATTATAATGACAGATCATTGGATACTTAGATGGCTGTTAATTATAAATGACAGATCATTGGATACTTAGATGGCTGTTAATTATAATGACAGATCATTGGATACTTAGATGGCTGTTAATTATAATGACAGATCATTGGATACTTAGATGTTATTAATGACAGATCATGGATACTAAGATGGCTTATATAATGACAGATCATTGGATACTTAGATGGCTGTTAATTATAATGACAGATCATGGATACTTAGATGGCTGTTAATTATAATGACAGATCATTGGATACTTAGATGGCTGTTAATTATAATGACAGATCATTGGATACTTAGATGGCTGTTAATTATAATGACAGATCATTGGATACTTAGATGGCTGTTATTATAATGACAGATCATTATACTTAGATGGCTGTTATTATAATGACAGATCATTGATACTTAGATGGCTGTTAATTATAATGACAGATCATTGGATACTTAGATGGCAGTGGATACTTAATTATAATTATACAGATCATTGGATACTTAGATGGCTGTTAATTATAATGACAGATCATTGGATACTTAGATGGCTGTTAATTATAATGACAGATCATTGGATACTTAAATGGCTGTTGATTATAATGACAGATCATTGGATACTTAGATGGTTAATTATAATGACAGATCATTGGATACTTAGATGGCTGTTAATTATAATGACAGATCATTGGATACTTAGATGGCTGTTAATTATAATGACAGATCATTGGATACTTAGATGGCTGTTAATTATAATGACAGATCATTGGATACTTAGATGGTGTTAATTATAATGACAGATCATTGGATACTTAGATGGCTGTTAATTATAATGACAGATCATTGGATACTTAGATGGCTGTTAATTATATAAGTGACAGATCATTGGATACTGATGGCTGTTAATTATAATGACAGATCATTGGATACTTAGATGGCTGTTAATTATAATGACAGATCATTGGATACTTAGATAGCTGTTAATTATATGACAGATCATTGGATACTTGGATGGCTGTTAATTATAATGACAGATCATTGGATACTTAGATGGCTGTTATTATATGACAGATCATTGGATACTTAGATGGCTGTTAATTATAATGACAGATCATTGGATACTTAGATGGCTGTTAATTATAATGACAGATCATTGGATACTTAGATGGCTGTTAATTATAATGACAGATCATTGGATACTTAGATGGCTGTTAATTATAATGACAGATCATTGGATACTTAGATGGCAGTTAATTATAGTGACAGATCATTGGATACTTAGATGACTGTTAATTATAATGACAGATCATTGGATACCTAGATGGCTGTTAATTATAATGACAGTTCATTGGATACTTAGATGGCTGTTAATTATAATGACAGATCATGGGATACTTAGATGCCTGTTAATTATAATGACAGATCATTGGATACTTAAATGGCTTTTAATTATAGTGACAGATCATTGGATACTTAGATGGTTAAGTATAATGACAGATCATGGGATACTTTGATGCCTGTTAATTATAATGACAGAGCATTGGATACTTAAATGGCTTTTAATTATAGTGACAGATCATTGGATACTGAGATGGCTGTAAATTATAATGACAGATCATTGGATAATTAGATGGCTGTTAATTATAGTGACAGATCATTGGATACTTAGATGGCTGCTTATTAAAGTTACAGATAATTGGATACTTAGATACCGATTAATTATAATGACAGATCATTGGATACTTAGATGGCTGTTGATTATAATGTAATGACAGATCATTGGATACTGAGATGGCTGTTAATTATAATGACAGTTCATTGGATACTTAGATGGTCAATTATAATGACATATCATTGGATATTTAGATGGCTGTAAATTATAATGACATATCATTGTATATTTAGATGGCTGTTAATTATAATGACAGATTATTGGATACTTAGATGGCTGCTTATTATAATGACAGTTCTTTGGATACTTAGATGGTCAATTATAATGACAGATCATTGGATACTTAGATGGCTGTTAATTAGAATGACAAATCATTGGATACTTAGATGGCTGCTTATTATAATGACAGATCATTGGATACTTAGATGGTTAATTATAATGACAGATCATTGGATACTTAGATGGCTGTTGAATATAATGACAGATCATTGGATACTTAGATGGCTAATTATAATGACATATCATTGGATACTTAGATGGCTGTTAATTATAATGACAGATCATTGGATACTTAGATGGCTCTTAATTATAGTGACAGATCATTGGATACTTAGATGGTTACTTATTATAATGACAGATCATTGGATACTTAGATGCCTGTTAATTATAATGACAGATCATTGGATACTTAGATAGCTGTTAATTATAATGACAGATCACAGATCATTGGATACTTAGATAGCTGTTAATTATAATGACAGATCATTGGATACTTAGATGACTGTTAATTATAATGACAGATCATTGGATACTTAGATGGCAGTTAATTATAGTGACAGATCATTGGATACTTAGATGACTGTTAATTATAATGACAGATCATTGGATACTTAGATGGTTAATTGTAATGACAGATCATGGGATACTTAGATGCCTGTTAATTATAATGACAGATCATTGGATACTTAAATGGCTTTTAATTATAGTGACAGATCATTGGATACTTAGATGGTTAATTATAATGACAGATCATGGGATACTTTGATGCCTGTTAATTATAATGACAGATCATTGGATACTTAAATGGCTTTTAATTATAGTGACAGATCATTGGATACTGAGATGGCTGTAAATTATAATGACAGATCATTGGATAATTAGATGGCTGTTAATTATAGTGACAGATCATTGGATACTTAGATGGCTGCTTATTAAAATGACAGATAATTGGATACTTAGATACCGGTTCATTATAATGACAGATCATTGGATACTTAGATGGCTGTTGATTATAATGTAATGACAGATCATTAGATACTTAGATGCCTGTTAATTATAATGACAGTTCATTGGATACTTAGATGGTCAATTATAATGACATATCATTGGATATTTAGATGGCTGTTAATTATAATGACAGATCATTGGATACTTAGATGGCTGCTTATTATAATGACAGATCATTGGATACTTAGATGGTTAATTATAATGACAGATCATTGGATACTTAGATGGCTGTTGATTATAATGACAGATCATTGGATACTTAGATGGTTAATTATAATGACATATCATTGGATACTTAGATGGCTGTTAATTATAATGACAGATCATTGGATACTTAGATGGCTGTTAATTATAGTGACAGATCATTGGATACTTAGATGGTTACTTATTATAATGACAGATCATTGGATACTTTGATGGCTGTTAATTATAATGACAGATCATTGGATACTTAAATGGCTTTTAATTTTAGTGACAGATCATTGGATACTGAGATGGCTGTAAATTATAATGACAGATAATTGGATAATTAGATGGCTGTTAATTATAGTGACAGATCATTGGATACTTAGATGGCTGCTTATTAAAATGACATGACAGATAATTGGATACTTAGATACCGGTTAATTATAATGACAGATCATTGGATACTTAGATGGCTGTTGATTATAATGTAATGACAGATCATTGGATACTGAGATGGCTGTTAATTATAATGAAAGTTCATTGGATACTTAGATGGTCAATTATAATGACATATCATTGGATATTTAGATGGCTGTTAATTATAATGACAGATTATTGGATACTTAGATGGCTGCTTATTATAATGACAGTTCTTTGGATACTTAGATGGTCAATTATAATGACAGATCATTGGATACTTAGATGGCTGTTAATTAGAATGACAAATCATTGGATACTTAGATGGCTGCTTATTATAATGACAGATCATTGGATACTTAGATGGTTAATTATAATGACAGATCATTAGATACTTAGATGGCTGTTGATTATAATGACAGATCATTGGATACTTAGATGGTTAATTATAATGACATATCATTGGATACTTAGATGGCTAATTATAATGACATATCATTGGATACTTAGATGGCTGTTAATTATAATGACAGATCATTGGATACTTAGATGGCTGTTAATTATAGTGACAGATCATTGGATACTTAGATGGTTACTTATTATAATGACAGATCATTGGATACTTAGATGGCTGTTAATTATAATGACAGATCATTGGATACTTAGATAGCTGTTAATTATAATGACAGATCATTGGATACTTGGATGGCTGTTAATTTTAATGACAGTTCATTGGATACTTAGATGGTTAATTGTAATGATAGATCATTGGATACTTAGATGGCTGTTAATTATAATGACAGCTCATTGGATACTTAGATGGCTGCTCATTATAATGATAGATCATTGGATACTCAGATGATCACTTATAATGACAGATCATTGGATACTTAGATGCATGTTAATTATAATGACAGATCATTGGATACTTAGATGGCTGTTAATTAAAGTGACAGATCATTGGATACTTAGATGGTTAATTATAATGACAGATCATGGAATACTTAGATGGCTGTTAATTATAATGACAGATCATTGGATACTTAGATGGCTGTTAATTATAGTGACAGATCATTGGATACTTAGATGGCTACTCATTATAATAACAGATCATTGGATACTTAGATGGTTAATTATAATGACATATCATTGGATACTTAGATGGCTGTTAATTATAATGACAGATCATTGGATACTTAGATGGCTGTTAATTATAGTGACAGATCATTGGATACTTAGATGGTTACTTATTATAATGACAGATCATTGGATACTTAGATGGCTGTTAATTATAATGACAGATCATTGGATACTTAGATAGCTGTTAATTATAATGACAGATCATTGGATACTTGGATGGCTGTTAATTTTAATGACAGTTCATTGGATACTTAGATGGTTAATTGTAATGACAGATCATTGGATACTTAGATGGCTGTTAATTATAATGACAGCTCATTGGATACTTAGATGGCTGCTCATTATAATGATAGATCATTGGATACTCAGATGATCACTTATAATGACAGATCATTGGATACTTAGATGCATGTTAATTATAATGACAGATCATTGGATACTTAGATGGCTACTTATTATAATGACAGATCATTTGATACTTAGATGCCAGTTAATTATAATGACAGATCATTGGATACTTAGATGGCTGTTAATTATAATGACAGATCATTGGATACTTAGATGGCTGTTAATTATAATGACAGATCATTGGATACTTAGATGGCTGTTAATTATAATGACAGATCATTGGATACTTAGATGGCTGTTAATTAAAGTGACAGATCATTGGATACTTAGATGGTTAATTATAATGACAGATCATGGAATACTTAGATGGCTGTTAATTATAATGACAGATCATTGGATACTTAGATGGCTGTTAATTATAGTGACAGATCATTGGATACTTAGATGGCTACTCATTATAATAACAGATCATTGGATACTTAGATGGCTGTTAATTATAATGACAGATCATTGGATACTTAGATGGCTGTTAATTATAGTGACAGATCATTGGATACTTAGATGGCTACTTATTATAATGACAGATCATTGGATACTTAGATGGCTGTTAATTATAGTGATAGATCATTGGATACTTAGATGGCTACTTATTATAATGACAGATCATTGGATACTTAGATGGCTGTTAATTATAATGACAAATCATTGGATACTTAGATGGATGTTAATTATAGTGACAGATCATTGGATACTTAGATGGCGCGTCCTTTTGTGAACGCGATCCTTTGTAACTATATAATTCTTTGTCGAGATGTTTCCTAACGAGGAAGCCGTTTTGATATCGTCCATATACATAGCACCTGACTATCAATGGATGGTTCGATATCATTATGCTGCCTTTAATATAATATAGCTCCTTTAATTACTATTCTTGAGGTCTTATTATAAACTACCTTCACACACATTGAATTGCCTTTAGTTACATTCAAGGTTGATCCGACAAGATATGAATATCTTTACATTGAGGTTTTCTTCTTTCGTCAAATATCCTAACGCGAGGTGTTTGGGAGTTAGAAAATTTAAATCTATAAAACAAAATAGAAACACTGATAGAAAAGTAATCATCTGTATTGTAAGTATAAAACGAAATTTAGAACTTAGAATATTTGGTCTCATACATCTCCTTAACTATTTATTTCTTATCTACTTTTAAATGTATTGTCACAACTCTATAATATACCATGCCATGAAAAATAACACAGAAATAAGAAAAAAACTTTTTTTTGGGTACAATTTTTTTATAGAATAAAACTGTAAATATGATATTGGTGCTTTGATATATATTGTAATTCTATGATACCTTTCATCTTAACGTTAACAGGTTACCGTTTGTATTACTACGTAATAAATTATGTCGCTTAAAATATATAATCAACTATTTATTTGTATTCCACTTTAATTGTGTCTAGGAATATAAAGAACAATAGCTGATGTTCCCTACATTGTAATCAGAACAATTATCTGCAGTATAATGATATATCTATTTTTGATGCTAATGAAATTCATCTGCGTATATTATTATGATATAATCCTGTTATATGTTAAAGTTAGGATTTGTATTTGGGCGCACCTTTGCACCTCGCTCACGACTGGAGGTGTGTTCGTGGTCCAGACTTCAGACTGTCACTAGTTTACTGCCGTTTATACCTGTACATTACACTAATGACATTAAATATAATATGAGGGTCAGTGAAGTGTAATATTAACATACATATCACTAACACTTCCTATAGCATTGAATACTAATTATACACTGGAGCACCTGTCGTACATAGCACGATGACAATGCTTGGTATTCTCATGTCACTTTTATTGGTTAATTACATTGTAGAAAATAAAGTGATCTGCCAGTTTGATCTCCGACTTCTAGTAAGACAGGCAGTGTTACTCAACATGGCATCTATAAATCATGAAATTCTTTTAGCCGTTTTCAGGTTAAACTACAGTTTCACTTAAAATTGTCTGACCCAAAACTATTTCATAATTGATAACTTTAAATTAACCATTATTTTGAATTGGCGCTTTTCTGTTGCTAAGTACTAACCAACTATTTTCTTTCATCCCTACGGGTGTAATACTAACTGGTCTCATGCAATACAATCATATCTCCTGAGGCTGTATTATTTAGCTACTCATGCAATGAAGCCTCGTGACGTCACTGCGTCAATAAAATTACTATTTTCTCGGTAAATGTTTTAACGTTTTTTTTTTAGAAAATAGACTGGCTTTACTTTTAAGATGCTCTACCGCTGACAAATGGTATTTTTCTCTATGGAAAACAGAATAAGACGAATTAGTGTTTTTCTTCAGTTACAAAAGTACCATAACCACAATTGATAATTTTTGCTTCTTATTGGACTTTAAGATAACTATATTAAAAATAATTGATTGACCCTGTATCTCAAATTTTGGCTTTTGATAAAAATAACGACCTGGCATTTTGGCATTCATTTTTCCCAAAGCAAGATAGAGAGATAGTCGACTGAGGCCAGTCATCGGGAAATTTAAAAAAAACGAGTTCTTATGGGTCACCTTTCAACGGGGTCCATTTTCAACGGGTCGGTGTGAAAGTGCGCTTAATGTTCAGTTTTCAACGGTTTTCGAAGTCATTTTTCAAAAATGACCCGAGTTCAGTTTTCAACGGGGGTCCAATTTCAACGTTACCCCCCCCCCCCCCACCTCGAAAAAAAAATCCGTAGCAATATGTCCTATATAGTACTGACTGGACAATGCACCAAAAGCAAAATAAATTATTTCATATCATTTTTTGTGTTATTTAGACATATATAAATACGATTAAACACCAATTATGAGTATTTGTTTACTGCGTAGAGTGCCTAGATATTTGAATGCCGATGCCAAAAAAGTTTATTACAATGCATATATTCTCCCATTAATGGACTATGCTACTGTTGTATGGGGGAATGGCCTGACCCAGGAACAAAACAAAACTGCAGTTACTAAAATTAAAAAACGAGCACTTTAGAGTTATTTTGAACAAATCAACTATGACTATATAAAGAGTTGTTTAAAGATACTGATATTCTTCCTTTCGAATATAAAATTATGTATCATACATGTGTACTAGTTTATAGGTCATTAAATGATCTGGCACCTGAATATTTGAAAACTTGATTTCTTTTTTGCAATGAAATGTATCAATATGAGTTAAGATCAACGACACAAAAGAAATTAATCCTACCTAAAGCACACTCTGAATTGTTCAAAAAATCCCTCCATTACAATTGAGTTAAGCTCTGGAATAATTTACCATCGAGTTTAAAAACTGTGTCATCACTATTTGCCTAAATTTCACTAAAGAATATCAAAAAATATTTTTTAACAATTTATTTATCAAACTGAAATTTCTTTGCATGCTCGTGTAATTTATTTACACGTATATTATTAACACCATATAGGCTGCTGTCTCCCTAGTAGTTACAATATCGTGTTTTTGTTTTTGTAAATGGTTGATAAATCATTATTATGTTTCAATGCAATGGAAATACCGGGTATGTCTGATATTAATTAACATAAGTTTATTTATTTGAAAACAAAATCTATGTTTGAATAAATGTGAATTTTAGTGAAAAAAACATAGACTGAATATACAATATAATAATGTTTATTCCTGTCAGTACGAATGTGTTACATGTTTGTTTTTGCGTTGAAAATATCATATAACTTTGCATGTGTGGAGAATTGATCTGCAGTCCCGGATTTCTTCGAACTTATTTCAAAATGGCGGGATATCATAACTATAAAATTGCAATTAACCTTTGAGGAATGAAAGAAAAATACTTTTTCAAATGTGGGTATGAAGGATAGGGATATATTAGCGATATTCTGTTGCTAACAATTAACCAACTAAGATACCTGGAATCGGCGATATAATATTGTGAACTATTTTTTAACTATAATATTAATTAGAATTGGCTTTATTTTATTGCTAACTATTTATCGAATATCATATCACATGCTATTTTATTGTTAACTACTATATAAGAGGGAATCTACATTGTTCAACTGTAAACGTATAAACAACTATAAATCAATTATGATATAATATAAACTATCTGTATATGTATTTAACTATGATATAATATACTCATTCTGTATATGTATTTAACTATGATATAATATATAATTTACCCCATCTATATATGTATTTAACTCTGATGTAATATACTCCATCTGTATATGTATTTAACTATGATATAATATACCCCATCTATATATGTATTTAACTCTGATGTAATATACCCCATCTGTATATGTATTTAATTATGATATAATATACCCCATCTGTATATGTATTTAACTATGATATAATATACTCATTCTGTATATGTATTTAACTATGATATAATATATAATTTACCCCATCTATATATGTATTTAACTCTGATGTAATATACCCCATCTGTATATGTATTTAATTATGATATAATATACCCAATCTGTATATGTATTTAACTATGATATGATATACCCCATCTGTATATGTATTTAATTATGATATAATATACCCAATCTGTATATGTATTTAACTATGATATGATATACCCAATCTGTATATGTATTTAACTATGATATGATATACCCAATCTGTATATGTATTTAACTATGATATGATATACCCAATCTGTATATGAATTCAACTATGATATAATATAAACTATCTGTATATGTATTTAACTATGATATAATATACCCTATCTGTTTATGTATTTAACTATGATATAATATACCCCATCTGTATAGGTATTTAACTATGATATAATATACTCCATCTGTATATGTATCTAACTATGATATAATATACCCATCTGTTTATGTATCTAACTATGATATAATATACTCCATCTGTATAGGTATTTAACTATGATATGATATACCCTATCTGTATATGTATTTAACTATGATATAATAAACCCTATCTGTATATGTATCTAACTATGATATAATATACCCTATCTGTATATGTATTTAACTATGATATAATATACCCATCTGTATATTTATCTAACTATGATATAATATACCCCATCTGTATATTTATCTAACTATGATAATATACCCCATCTGTATATTTATTTGACTGTGATATAATATACCCCATCTGTATATGTATTTAACTATGATATAATATACCCCATCTGTATATGTATTTAACTATGATATAATATACCCCATCTGTATATGTATTTAACTATGATATAATATACCCTATCTGTATATGTATTTAACTATGATATAATATACCCCATCTGTATATGTATCTAACTATGATATAATATACCCCATCTGTATATGTATTTAATTATGATACAATCAACCCCATCTGTATATTTATCTAACTATGATATAATATACCCTATCTGTATATGTATCTAACTATGATATAATATACCCCATCTGTATATGTATCTAACTATGATATAATATACCCCATCTGTATATGTATCTAAGTATGATATAATATACCCCATCTGTATATGTATTTAACTATGATATAATATACCCCATCTGTATGTATTTAACTATGATAAAATATACCCCATCTGTATGTATTTAACTATGATAAAATATACCCCAACATTATATGTATCTAACTATGATATAATATACCCTATCTGTATGTATCTAACTATGATATAATATACCCCATCTGTATATATATTTAACTATGATATGATATACCCCATCTGTATGTATCTAACTATGATATAATATACCCCATCTGTATATGTATTTAACTATGATATGATATACCCCATCTGTATGTATTTTACTATGATATAATATACCCCATCTGTATATGTATTTAAGTATGATATCATATACTCCATCTGTATATGTATTTAACTATGATATAATATACCCCATCTGTATGTATCTAACTATGATATAATATACCCCATCTGTATATGTATTTAGCTATGATATGATATACTCCATCTGTATGTATTTTACTATGATATAATATACCCCATCTGTATATGTATTTAAGTATGATATCATATACTCCATCTGTATATATATTTAACTGTGATATAATATACCCCGTCTGTATATGTATTTAAGTATGATATAATATACCCCTCGGTATATGTATTTAACTATGATATAATATACCCCATCTGTATATTTATCTAACTATGATATAATATACCCTATCTGTATATGTATTTAAG
The DNA here is from genome assembly GCF_041381155.1 of Argopecten irradians. Lineage (NCBI taxonomy): Eukaryota > Metazoa > Mollusca > Bivalvia > Pectinida > Pectinidae > Argopecten > Argopecten irradians. Next base: position 69,481,847 of record NC_091136.1, on the reverse strand, counting down.
TATGATATCATATACGCCATCTGTATATGTATTTAACTATGATATAATATACCCATCTGTATATGTATCTAACTATGATATATTATTATTTTTCTGGATTTTTTGTCACTTCTCATTGGACAAAAACACGCCACGTGATCACCGATTAAAAATTATATTGCACGATTTTTCCGGAAGTAGTATATAGAAAAAGTATATTGCACGGTTATTTTTAGATAACGTTATCGTCTACGTTACCAAAACGCTTAGTGCTCCTGGCGCTTTGAAATAAACGCTTTGATGACCTGAGTTTGAAGCGTTACCACAAAATGTGACAGACGACGTTGATTGTTTCGGTTTCTAACAAAGATGATGATGACTTCCAGTTGATGACTACAGTTTAAGCTTTTAAAGTTTCAATATAAACACGGTAGGAGAGTAGGAAATAATCGAATAGCATTCATTAAGCGTCTGGAGCCATTGAATAGTGAATACGTTTGATATTCATTTTTCAAATTCCACCTTGGCTACTTACAACATTAGGCCTAGGCTAATCTTACTGTATGTATACTATTTTCATTTTACGGAATGGAGTACTAAGCATAAGATAATGTATCTTAATGTCAATCTGAATCTGTAAATATATGTTTGACGTCGAAGTGTATTATTTCAACGGAGAACAAACTATACATTTAATTGACTGTATCCTTAAGACATGGAGCCACATATGTATAATGGAGTACATGTATATGTATGCAATTTACAAACACGCATGCACCGGGTTCATGTAATAAAAGCTTGAAGTGCATCAATTGATACTGTATTCATGTTATTTTTGAATTATACTTGTTACAAAATCATAGGATTGTAACTGTCATCACGAAGCAGAATTTACAATGCGATGCTCATTTAGTTTCACACTCATTTCAAAATGTAAAAAAATCCAGAAAAATAATAAAGCAATTATAGCATTTTGATTTCGGTCAATACATGGTTATATCGACCACAGAAAAAAATATCGACCTCGGACTACGTCCTCGGTCCATATTTTTTCTTTGGTCGATATAACCATGTATCGACCTCATCAAAATGCTATATTTGTATAATATACCCCATCTGTATATGTATTTAACTATGATATAATATACCCCATCTGTATATGTATTTAACTATGATATAATGTACCCCATCTGTATATGTATTTAACTATGATATGATATACCCTATCTGTATATGTATTTAACTATGATATAATATACCCCATCTGTATATGTATTTAACTATGATATAATATACCCCATCTGTATATGTATTTAATTATGAAATGATATACCACATCTGTATATTTATCTAACTATGACATAATATACCCCATCTGTATATGTATTTAACTATGATATAATATACCCCATCTGTATATGTATTTAACTATGATATAATATACCCCATCTGTATATGTATTTAACTATGATATAATATACCCATCTGTATATGTATTTAACTATGATATAATATACCCCATCTGTATATGTATTTAACTATGATATAATATACCCCATCTGTATATGTATTTAACTATGATTAATAATATACCCATCTGTATATGTATTAACTATGATATAATATACCATCTGTATATGTATTTAACTATGATATAATATACCCATCTGTATATGTATTTAACTATGATATAATATACCCCATCTGTATATGTATTTAACTATGATATAATATACCCCATCTGTATATGTATTTAACTATGATATGATATACCCCATCTGTATATGTATCTAACTATGATATAATATACCCCATCTGTATATGTATTTAACTATGATATAATATACCCCATCTGTATATGTATCTAACTATGATATAATATACCCCATCTGTATATGTATTTAACTATGATATAATATACCCCATCTGTATATGTATTTAACTATGATATAATATACCCCATCTGTATGTATTTAACTATGATATAATATACCCCATCTGTATATGTATTTAACTATGATATAATATACCCCATCTGTATATGTATTTAACTATGATATAATATACCCCATCTGTATATGTATTTAACTATGATATAATATACCCCATCTGTATATGTATCTAACTATGATATAATATACCCCATCTGTATATGTATTTAACTATGATATAATATACCCCATCTGTATATGTATTTAACTATGATATAATATACCCCATCTGTATATGTATTTAACTATGATATAATATACCCCATCTGTATATCTAACTATGATATAATATACCCCATCTGTATATGTATTTAACTATGATATAATATACCCCATCTGTATATGTATTTAACTATGATATAATATACCCCATCTGTATATGTATTTAACTATGATATAATATACCCCATCTGTATATGTATCTAACTATGATATAATATACCCTATCTGTATATGTATTTAACTATGATATAATATACCCCATCTGTATATGTATTTAACTATGATATAATATACCCCATCTGTATATGTATCTAACTGTGATATAATATACCCCATCTGTATATGTATCTAACTATGATATAATATACCCCATCTGTATATGTATTTAACTGTGATATAATATACCCCATCTGTATATGTATTTAACTATGATATAATATACCCCATCTGTATATGTATTTAACTATGATATAATATACCCCATCTGTATATGTATTTAACTATGATATAATATACCCCATCTGTATATGTATTTAACTATGATATAATATACCCCATCTGTATATGTATTTAACTATGATATAATATACCCCATCTGTATATGTATTTAACTATGATATAATATACCCATCTGTATATGTATTTCTATGATATAATATACCCCATCTGTATATGTATTTAACTATGATATAATATACCCCATCTGTATATGTATTTAACTATGATATATAATATACCCCATCTGTATATGTATTTAACTGTGATATAATATACCCCATCTGTATATGTATTTAACTATGATATAATATACCCCATCTGTATTTGTATTTTAACTATGATATAATATACCCCATCTGTATATGTATTTAACTATGATATAATATACCCCATCTGTATATGTATTTAACTATGATATAATATACCCCATCTGTATATGTATTTAACTATGATATAATATACCCCATCTGTATATGTATTTAACTATGATATAATATACCCCATCTGTATATGTATTTAACTATGATATATAATATACCCCATCTGTATATGTATTTAACTATGATATAATATACCCCATCTGTATATGTATTTAACTATGATATAATATACCCCATCTGTATATGTATTTAACTATGATATAATATACCCCATCTGTATATGTATCTAACTGTGATATAATATACCCCATCTGTATATGTATTTAACTATGATATAATATACCCCATCTGTATATGTATTTACTATGATATAATATACCCCATCTGTATATGTATTTAACTATGATATAATATACCCCATCTGTATATGTATTTAACTATGATATAATATACCCCATCTGTATATGTATTTAACTATGATATAATATACCCCATCTGTATATGTATTTAACTATGATATAATATACCCCATCTGTATATGTATTTAACTATGATATAATATACCCCATCTGTATATGTATTTAACTGTGATATAATATACCCCATCTGTATATGTATTTAACTGTGATATAATATACCCCATCTGTATATGTATTTAACTATGATATAATATACCCCATCTGTATATGTATTTAACTGTGATATAATATACCCCATCTGTATATGTATTTAACTATGATATAATATACCCCATCTGTATATGTATTTAACTATGATATAATATACCCCATCTGTATATGTATTTAACTATGATATAATATACCCCATCTGTATATGTATTTAACTATGATATAATATACCCCATCTGTATATGTATTTAACTATGATATAATATACCCAATCTGTATATGTATTTAACTATGATATAATATACCCCATCTGTATATGTATTTAACTATGATATAATATACCCCATCTGTATATGTATTTAACTATGATATAATATACCCCATCTGTATATGTATTTAACTATGATATAATATACCCCATCTGTATATGTATTTAACTATGATATAATATACCCCATCTGTATATGTATTTAACTATGATATAATATACCCCATCTGTATATGTATTTAACTATGATATAATATACCCCATCTGTATATGTATTTAACTATGATATAATATACCCCATCTGTATATGTATTTAACTATGATATAATATACCCCATCTGTATATGTATTTAACTATGATATAATATACCCCATCTGTATATGTATTTAACTATGATATAATATACCCCATCTGTATATGTATTTAACTATGATATAATATACCCCATCTGTATATGTATTTAACTATATAATATACCCCATCTGTATATGTATTTAACTATGATATAATATACCCCATCTGTATATGTATCTTAACTATGTGATATAATATACCCCATCTGTATATGTATTTAACTATGATATAATATACCCCATCTGTATATGTATTTAACTATGATATAATATACCCCATCTGTATATGTATTTAACTATGATATAATATACCCATCTGTATATGTATTTAACTGTGATATAATATACCCCATCTGTATATGTATTTAACTATGATATAATATACCCCATCTGTATATGTATTTAACTATGATATAATATACCCCATCTGTATATGTATTTAACTATGATATAATATACCCCATCTGTATGTGTATTTAACTATGATATAATATACCCCATCTGTATATGTATTTAACTATGATATAATATACCCCATCTGTATATGTATTTAACTATGATATAATATACCCCATCTGTACATGTATTTAACTATGATATAATATACCCCATCTGTATAAGTATTTAACTATGATATAATATATACCATCTGTATATGTATCTTACTATGATATAATATACCCCATCTGTATATGTATCTAACTATGATATAATATACCCCATCTGTATATGTATTTAACTATGATATAATATACCCCATCTGTATATGTATTTAACTATGATATAATATACCCCATCTGTATATGTATCTAACTATGATATAATATACCCCATCTGTATATGTATTTAACTATGATATAATATACCCCATCTGTATATGTATTTAACTATGATATAATATACCCCATCTGTATGTATTTAACTATGATATAATATACCCCATCTGTATATGTATTTAACTATGATATAATATACCCCATCTGTATATGTATCTAACTATGATATAATATACCCCATCTGTATATGTATCTAACTATGATATAATATACCCCATCTGTATATGTATTTAACTATGATATAATATACCCCATCTGTATATGTATTTAACTATGATATAATATACCCCATCTGTATATGTATTTAACTATGATATAATATACCCCATCTGTATATGTATTTAACTATGATATAATATACCCCATCTGTATATGTATCTAACTATGATATAATATACCCCATCTGTATATGTATCTAACTATGATATAATATACCCTATCTGTATATGTGTCTAACTATGATATAATATACCCTATCTGTATATGTGTCTAACTATGATATAATATACCCTATCTGTATATGTGTCTAACTATGATATAAGATACCCCATCTGTATGTATTTAACTATGATATAATATACCCAAAACTATTTCATAATTGATAACTTTAAATTAACCATTGTTTTGAATTGGCGCTTTTCTGTTGCTAAGTACTAACCAACTATTTTCTTTCATCCCTACGGGTGTAATACTAACTGGTCTCATGCAATACAATCATATCTCCTGAGGCTGTATTATTTAGCTACTCATGCAATGAAGCCTCGTGACGTCACTGCGTCAATAAAATTACTATTTTCTCGGTAAATGTTTTAACGTTTTTTTTTTAGAAAATAGACTGGCTTTACTTTTAAGATGCTCTACCGCTGACAAATGGTATTTTTCTCTATGGAAAACAGAATAAGACGAATTAGTGTTTTTCTTCAGTTACAAAAGTACCATAACCACAATTGATAATTTTTGCTTCTTATTGGACTTTAAGATAACTATATTAAAAATAATTGATTGACCCTGTATCTCAAATTTTGGCTTTTGATAAAAATAACGACCTGGCATTTTGGCATTCATTTTTCCCAAAGCAAGATAGAGAGATAGTCGACTGAGGCCAGTCATCGGGAAATTTAAAAAAAACGAGTTCTTATGGGTCACCTTTCAACGGGGTCCATTTTCAACGGGTCGGTGTGAAAGTGCGCTTAATGTTCAGTTTTCAACGGTTTTCGAAGTCATTTTTCAAAAATGACCCGAGTTCAGTTTTCAACGGGGGTCCAATTTCAACGTTACCCCCCCCACCTCGAAAAAAAAATCCGTAGCAATATGTCCTATATAGTACTGACTGGACAATGCACCAAAAGCAAAATAAATTATTTCATATCATTTTTTGTGTTATTTAGACATATATAAAATACGATTAAACACCAATTATGAGTATTTGTTTACTGCGTAGAGTGCCTAGATATTTGAATGCCGATGCCAAAAAAGTTTATTACAATGCATATATTCTCCCATTAATGGACTATGCTACTGTTGTATGGGGGAATGGCCTGACCCAGGAACAAAACAAAACTGCAGTTACTAAAATTAAAAAACGAGCACTTTAGAGTTATTTTGAACAAATCAACTATGACTATATAAAGAGTTGTTTAAAGATACTGATATTCTTCCTTTCGAATATAAAAATTATGTATCATACATGTGTACTAGTTTATAGGTCATTAAATGATCTGGCACCTGAATATTTGAAAACTTGATTTCTTTTTTGCAATGAAATGTATCAATATGAGTTAAGATCAACGACACAAAAGAAATTAATCCTACCTAAAGCACACTCTGAATTGTTCAAAAAATCCCTCCATTACAATTGAGTTAAGCTCTGGAATAATTTACCATCGAGTTTAAAAACTGTGTCATCACTATTTGCCTTCAAAAAGAATATCAAAAAATATTTTTTAACAATTTATTTATCAAACTGAAATTTCTTTGCATGCTCGTGTAATTTATTTACACGTATATTATTAACACCATATAGGCTGCTGTCTCCCTAGTAGTTACAATATCGTGTTTTTGTTTTTGTAAATGGTTGATAAATCATTATTATGTTTCAATGCAATGGAAATACCGGGTATGTCTGATATTAATTAACATAAGTTTATTTATTTGAAAACAAAATCTATGTTTGAATAAATGTGAATTTTAGTGAAAAAAACATAGACTGAATATACAATATAATAATGTTTATTCCTGTCAGTACGAATGTGTTACATGTTTGTTTTTGCGTTGAAAATATCATATAACTTTGCATGTGTGGAGAATTGATCTGCAGTCCCGGATTTCTTCGAACTTATTTCAAAATGGCGGGATATCATAACTATAAAATTGCAATTAACCTTTGAGGAATGAAAGAAAAATACTTTTTCAAATGTGGGTATGAAGGATAGGGATATATTAGCGATATTCTGTTGCTAACAATTAACCAACTAAGATACCTGGAATCGGCGATATAATATTGTGAACTATTTTTTAACTATAATATTAATTAGAATTGGCTTTATTTTATTGCTAACTATTTATCGAATATCATATCACATGCTATTTTATTGTTAACTACTATATAAGAGGGAATCTACATTGTTCAACTGTAAACGTATAAACAACTATAAATCAATTATGATATAATATAAACTATCTGTATATGTATTTAACTATGATATAATATACTCATTCTGTATATGTATTTAACTATGATATAATATATAATTTACCCCATCTATATATGTATTTAACTCTGATGTAATATACTCCATCTGTATATGTATTTAACTATGATATAATATACCCCATCTATATATGTATTTAACTCTGATGTAATATACCCCATCTGTATATGTATTTAATTATGATATAATATACCCCATCTGTATATGTATTTAACTATGATATAATATACTCATTCTGTATATGTATTTAACTATGATATAATATATATTTTACCCCCATCTTATATGTATTTAACTCTGATGTAATATACCCCATCTGTATATGTATTTAACTATGATATAATATACCCCATCTGTATATGTATTTAACTATGATATAATATACCCCATCTGTATATGTATTTAACTATGATATAATATACCCCATCTGTATATGTATTTAACTATGATATAATATACCCCATCTGTATATGTATTTAACTATGATATAATATACCCAATCTGTATATGTATTTAACTATGATATAATATACCCCATCTGTATATGTATTTAACTATGATATAATATACCCATCTGTATATGTATTTAACTATGATATAATATACCCCATCTGTATATGTATTTAACTATGATATAATATACCCCATCTGTATATGTATTTAACTATGATATAATATACCCCATCTGTATGTATTTAACTATGATATAATATACCCATCTGTATATGTATTTAACTATGATATAATATACCCATCTGTATATGTATTTAACTATGATATAATATACCCTATCTGTATATGTATTAACTATGATATAATATACCCCATCTGTATATGTATCTAACTATGATATAATATACCCCATCTGTATATGTATTAACTATGATATAATATACCCCATCTGTATATGTATTTAACTATGATATAATATACCCCATCTGTATATTATTTAACTATGATATAATATACCCCATCTGTATATGTATTTAACTATGATATAATATACCCTATCTGTATATGTATTTAACTATGATATAATATACCCCATCTGTATATGTATCTAACTATGATATAATATACCCCATCTGTATATGTATTTAACTATGATATAATATACCCCATCTGTATATGTATTTAACTATGATATAATATACCCCATCTGTATATGTATTTAACTATGATATAATATACCCCATCTGTATATGTATTTAAACTATGATATAATATACCCCATCTGTATATGTATTTAACTATGATATAATATACCCCATCTGTATATGTATTTAACTATGATATAATATACCCCATCTGTATATGTATTTAACTATGATATAATATACCCCATCTGTATATGTATTTAACTATGATATAATATACCCCATCTGTATATGTATTTAACTATGATATAATATACCCCTATCTGTATATATTTCTATGATATATATACCATCTGTATATGTATACTATGATATAATATACCCCATCTGTATATGTATTTAACTATGATATAATATACCCCATCTGTATATGTATTTAACTATGATATAATATACCCCATCTGTATATGTATTTAACTATGATATAATATACCCCATCTGTATATGTATTTAACTATGATATAATATACCCCATCTGTATATTTATTTAACTATGATATAATATACCCCATCTGTATATTGTATTTAACTATGATATGATATACCCCATCTGTATGTGTATTTAACTATGATATAATATACCCCATCTGTATATTTATTTAACTATGATATAATATACCCCATCTGTATATGTATTTAACTATGATATGATATACCCTATCTGTATATGTATTTAACTATTATTAATGATATACCCTATCTGTATATGTATTTAACTATGATATAATATACCCCATCTGTTTATGTATTTTACTATGATAAAATATATACCCAACATTATATGTATCTAACTATGATATAATATACCCCATCTGTATATGTATATAACTATGATATAATATACCCTGTCTGTATATGTATCTAAGTGTAATATAATAAACCCCATCTGTATATGTATCTAACTATGATTTAAAATAATTACTTAATTTTAAATAGAAATGGCAATTTAGGTAGACCGTCTCTTCCAGTTTCCTCTCAGGGATTCCGTTCATTTTTTAATATGTTGATTTTAAGTATACCCTGATCACAAAAACCGCATGAAAATGATATGTCACCGGATTAATTTTTCATCCACGGTTGCTCAAAGATATGTATTAACGACTTAATATTCCGGAATTTAAGGATTTTTGAATAAATTATATTTCCTCCTTGTAACACCACTTAGCATAAAGAATATGCTCGTAACATCTTCATAACTTCAGTAGATGATATATAATTCATCACTATATCAAATAGGTTGGGTTTTCCACAATAAAACAAAATATCGTTATTTTAAAAGTAATTCCGGACCCAATTTTAGTGAAAAATTGGATCAAAATAGTCATGTTTTCTTTTTTTTCTGAATAAACGATCTAAAGAAAAATCGATTTTTTTAGAATTTCTGTGAAGATTGACCTATTTGCAATAAGAAAAGCCAATAAAAACTATACCTCACCGAATTATTTTCGAAAATATCACCGATTTGCTTTCTAATACCCCTTAAATTTTCGCCTGAAAACGTTAAAAATATACGAATCCGTAGCACTTTACAACGTTTTATGTCATTCATTTACCTTTGTTAGTTATCTATATTTATCATATTATTGAAGCATACAAAATAACATAATAAGGGTACGAAGGACACGAAGTGCGAAGCACTTCTAAGGTAACACGAAAATACAAGAAAAAAACATAATCTTCAAAATTCAATCCTATACACTGACAGCTTAGTTTGCGGACGCCATTTTTCTATGCATAAGAGGAGGTTGTGCGTTGCTCCGGTACTGCTCTCCCCAGTAAATATATATTTAACTAATGCAAATGCATAACAGGAGTGATTAAACATTTTTTTTATTATTATTTTCTAAATAATAATAATAACACTTTGAAAATTAAAAGCTATAGAATGCAGTCAAAATATCCACCAAGGCGAAGATGAGCACGAGGAATCATGACGTCACATAACGTCAAGAAATGGCGCGAAATCATACGATTCGTATACGCGGCACTCCAGGCCTTGAAGGGAAAAACGAGTCTTTGAGTTCATTTCTTTGAGTTTATGCTAGACAATTATTACATCATATACTTCTAAAGTTTAAAGTGCGTCCTTTTATTTCTGAATTATCTCTTCAACATGAAATAGAAAATAAAATAAACAAGTAGATAATATAGAGCTTCGCTCTTCCCATGCCGTGCATGATTCGTATTACATGTATAACATCTGGCTGCGCCCTTTAAAGTGAATAGTCGGGCAAAGAAAACCAGTCTAAATGCGTTCATTGGCCTTCCAAAAGTTCTGACTTATTAATACGACGGTCAAGTTATGCTTAGTTTCCCAGTTCTGACCATTAAAGTAAAGAAAAGTTGAAAGCATTGAAAACGAGGCTGCGTGGAAATGTAACCACGGACATAGTGAGCCGGGAGGGCGTTTTAGAATTCCCATACTTTAAATTAATTTCTTCGTACGCAGACAGATTTTGGCGAGAGATTTTATTTTTCTATTTCATAAGAAATTATACTGGATACATTCACACCATTTTTACCGACTTTAGCCATCCTTGCCCGACTTCAGTCATATTAATTTAAACATATTTTATTGCAAAATGTGCAATGGGATTGGGCACAAGTTATAAACTTATATAAAGCCCGTTCCCAAAAATAATAAAACATTCAAATTACATAGACAAGATGGCATTTACAAGAGAAGATATACGTAATATATAAAGTTGTATTTGAGACAGAGAGAGAGAGGGAGAGAGTGAGGGAAGAACGAGAAAGAGAGAGGTGGGGGAGGGAGAGAGCTATTTTATAACCAGTATGCTCCTCAAGGTGTTAGTTTCAACTAATAATATACTATTATTTTAAAATCTAAAATCTACCCCTCCGATAAAGACGACAGAAGTTCTAAACCACTTTTCTTAACTTTCGACTTCTCAATGTTCATATCATCCTGTCTTCGGTTTGTCTTTATTCAGTCATATTAATTACATATCTTCATGATTTTATTTATCTATTATATAAAATATAACAAACCAGTTTGAAAGCTACATGTAGGCCTGACCTCAAACTTTCAAAAAGAGTCTAATTCAGCAGGAAATTCTGAGACAAATATTTTGCTCTGTGTGATACTGTATTAAAATGGATCATTTTCCGTAATAGCATTTTCAAATCATAAGTAAAGATTTTAACAAAAAATATAATGAAAATATGTTCCAGCAATTTTAATTCCGTATATTGTTTGACCGTTTCCGGACGAAAAATTAGTATACCGGTATGTTACGATTCATATCTATCGAAGCTCATTTAAAACATCGCTAACTTCCTTCAGCATTAATTACTGTGGGAATTAATCCTGCAAAAACATAGGTACATAGCATGACGGTCATTCTGATATTCAGTTCCTAGGCCTAACTGATGCGAAGTTTTTCGTTTTGTGTCCCCGTCAATCCGTGTACTGGCTGGCGACCCATTATCATGATGTACCTGTAACGAAGCTGCGTTGCTATATTTTCAGTAAATTATAATAACTGAGACTTTGGCGGGATTTTGCTGTGCACGAGATCTCGGGACTGCGCCGAGACTTTCAGTTTTCTACAGGGCCTTGAGAGGTGAGGGTTGTGTTTTTGAATCCTATGTAATTTTTATATATTTGTCGCCCATCCTTTCCCTAATTTGTTAAATGCATTAACATTACTGTGTGTGTATTTTTCGCTGTCAGTCGATATTTTTGCTATATTTTTGAGTTTGAAATACTTGTGAAATTGTGCAATGTCGGACTTGGCATGTCTCGCTTTTAGACGGGTTTCGATAGTAATTAAAAGTCTTCACTCTTGTGTTGAGAGCCGTTGGTAGGCTGGGAAAGAGTGGGAGACTCCTGTGTTGAGTTTCGGGGTTAACTGTTAAGGAGATATTTTGAGAATCTTCGCTGGAGAACTGTGTTTGTGAAATTGGAGGTTAAACTATCGATAATCGGCCCGGTGTGTAGCGCCACGTGCTCGGTCTTTCATTGATAGGTATGAGTTAATTCTGATAGCGAAAACGTGAGAATATTAGCAGCAAAACTGTCCATTTCACAGTACTTCCCACTGAGCCACGCGGGTATTTTCTTGTTGTCGCCTTTACACATGTTAAATATTAATAAACTGTAAAATGAATTTGATGTCGTCCATTGTCCATACTCACTAGTACCTTTGAATATTGTAGCGAGACATAGGAATCTGCAAGCTAACGCGGCAGTCGAACCCAGAGCAAAACAAATTAATTGTATCATTCTTACTCTATGCTAATGACTACGGTCGTAGCAAAACAAGTCGTTACATACCCATTATCGTGATCTTTAATGGCGCGATATACAAAATGCGATTTTTATTTTTTTTCTTGTGTGTAAAATGATAACATGCCAAAACTATCGACAATATTTTCAAATTTTAGAAGAGAATTCGAATATTTAGATAAAAAATGACGAGTTTCAGTAAATCTTACCTCAGAAGAATAACATTAGTCAGGGGGGAAGCGTGATATCGGGTTTATTATAGGATAAATAGTCCCGATTCATATATCGTCTGCTTTCATGATGTCAGAAAACAGCGTTCAATAAACGAAAAATATTCAATCTTAATAACTTGACACAAAAGAAAGCTGGTCGGGGTCACCTAAGCGCTTTTGACCAGACGACAAAATACAAGGTAGACCACTATGTTGATTTTGTTTGTTATTTCAATGTTTACAGAATCAATAACCACCGAAAATCATTTAAATATCTTTATTATTTATTCAAAATGCCATGCATTCATGAAGACATGTTAAAATTATTCATTATTTTGCCAGAGAGTAGATCGTCAAATGGCGGGCGTCATTACCCCGTGATGTCATAATCGACCGTAATCTTACGATATGACTGGTGGCAAACAAGACATGTTTTCTCTCTTTTGCATGAACGTTTTCACATCAAATATTTCATTTTAAATATTTAGATATTTGTGAATAGATTGATATCAAATTTAATTTATTTCATCCCACTTAACTATTTTTATTTTATTAAAAAAAAATTACGATAATGGGTACAGTAACTTGACGTGATCACGATATGTTACGGCCTCTTTCAAACGACTGTTTTTGTTATAAAATTGATTATAAATTGATGGAACTGTTATTAACTGAACTGTTGTGAGGTAAAGATTATTTAGTTACCTTAAAATCATACATTAAATACAACGTTTAGAAAAAAGTTGAGAAAAAAACCCCTCCATTTTTTCACGATAATGGGTCGCCAGCCAGTATTCCATGTGATTGTTTAGCGACCATTACGATTCTTGGAATTTACTTCATGCACGAATCTTCAAAATTATACTAACGTTATATTTACCGATAAGCACACAGTTCACACCTTTAGATTGGTACACGTCAAGTAAACACTCGGAAAGCTGGCAGACGAAATATTTGCGGAGAAATAAAACATGTTTGCCGATAGGCCTATCCAGAAAGCGACGTTACAAACGTATGACGTCACAGAAGGGACGGTCTGCGTTAATGCGCCATTTTAAGTTAAATATAATGTTGTTATTTTTCGTCAAATTTGCAAATATTTCATTTTAAATATTTAGGTATTTGTGAATATATTGATATCAAATTTAATTTATTTCATCCCACTTAACTATTTTTATTTTATTAAAAAAAAAATTACAATAATGGGTACAGTAACTTGACGTGATCACGATATGTTACGGCCTTTTTCAAACGACCGTTTTTGTTATAAAATTGATTATAAATTGATGGAACTGTTATTAACTGAACTGTTGTGAGGTAAAGATTATTTAGTTACCTTAAAATCATACATTAAATACAACGTTTAGAAAAAAGTTGAGAAAAAAAGCCCTCCATTTTTTCACGATAATGGGTCGCCAGCCAGTATTCCATGTGATTGTTTAGCGACCATTACGATTCTTGGAATTTACTTCATGCACGAATCTTCAAAATTATACTAACGTTATATTTACCGATAAGCACACAGTTCACACCTTTAGATTGGTACACGTCAAGTAAACACTCGGAAAGCTGGCAGACGAAATATTTGCGGAGAAATAAAACATGTTTGCCGATAGGCCTATCCAGAAAGCGACGTTACAAACGTATGACGTCACAGAAGGGACGGTCTGCGTTAATGCGCCATTTTAAGTTAAATATAATGTTGTTATTTTTCGTCAAATTTGCAAATATTTCAGTTTGACACGTATCTTTTTAGTGTTTACCTCTGATGCTTAAAATCATACAAGCATTTTAAATGTTAAAAACAAAAATCCAAACTAACCTAACCGTTTTATTACGACAAATACCAAATAAAACAATATCGCTCCAACCCTAAAAAGCTGTAATATTTGTGTGCAAAATGGATGTACTGATAAGAATTCGTCTCGAAATAAACATAAATAGATAAACAAACAAAAAGTGAACAAGTAAGTCAGAGAGCACCTGCATTCTGCACAGATGATATAATCAGTATTACCAAGAAACTGTTTTACATAACCAATATTACAAATAGAATGTCACTATGTGCATGCCATCTCGATCACTAATCATATGTCTGCGTGCCGTGTACGGTAGAGCCAATCAAAGCGCGAGGATATCTTGATCGAGAAAACCTTCCTCGTTTATCCATTACGCCGTATCTACTTTGACAGAAAATGACAACTAACACGTAGCTGTGACAGTTGTGTTTGATCTATACTACCGTAAACTGGCCGATCTCTGATTTACGGGCTCTTATCATAACAATAACACATTTCAAAAGGAACAATAGTCTTCATTAATTAAGATTTATTTTTATAGATAGCTGACATAAATATAACAATGTCGGGTGCTCTAGCTCCACTAACTCTTCATTCGTGCTGAGGACGCGCATCCTGTTGATATGCACACAATTTCGATCTTTATTCGCGACAAATTTAAAGGGACAGATAATAACCGAGCAGAATGCCACGTAAAATGATTTCTTTTTCCAAATTGAACGATCTCTAGCCGATTATTTTCTCGAGTAAAATGAAGAAACAAACCTTTAACAAATAAAAGGGTCGCGTTATGATTATTTAGAATATTATTTCGCGAATGAAATCAATGTCGCGGGAAATCGCGAAAATATCGTCCCCTGGAAAATTCCCGACTTTAAGTTTTCTGTTTTTTTAGATATATTTTCCTAGATATATTTTAACTGATTGTTCGAGGCTTAGTGAATGGTGGTAACTAATATAGCTAATGTTGATACATCTAGAAAGGACTTTTGATAAATTATCAAGTGAAAAGACTAACAAATATTTTCCACAATTTTAACGCTGTCCAAGATGGCACTGTGATCTCCTTACTTTGTCGACATCTTTTTATCGGATGAATCGAAAGAAATATCTACCAAATTGCTAAATTCATATTTCACCGACTATTTAAAGTGTATTTCATGTGAATTTCACTGTAACGGTCAGTCGCTTAAACATTTGTTATTTGAACATGGCCATGTAACTTGATGATTTAGCTCCCCAAAAGCATACGTCGCCGTATAAGAGAGCCGAAATCGAGGGATCATATATTGCTTGTTTTGAATAAAGCGCCTTCAATTTTGTCAGAATTCCGAATCGTATCACGTGACCCACGTTGACACGACCTGCACGTGAGTGAGGTAACTAGCGTAAGCGCACATGTGTCTTTTAACGTTTTTCTTCTGGCTAAAATGGACAGATCATGTTGGTATGAGTCCACAGAGTGAGTATTTGAAACATCTAATTTACACATCGCCGTATAATATTGTGTGTATCAAATATTATAATATGCGAGCATTATTTTCTTTGTGGATCCAGTCTGCTGAAATCGACAACATTTGTTTATGAAAACCTGTTGACATTTCTCTTGGTTTCACAGCTCTCGTGTTATTGGAGATTGTCGCGACGATGTTTGGAAGAGTTCGGAATGATTCGGCATCTTTCGAGGCTATTTTTCACGTATACAAAATAAAAAGATTTTTTCCGTTTATTATTAAAAATACTTCCAGTGCTCTAACTTTATAAAAAGTGGTAAAATAAGAATGTTTAAACCTCACACAGACGGAGAAAAAAGTGTATAACACTTAAACTGTTTTTACAATGACAAAAAGAGCGAAAGGTATAGACCATACAACTTAATGTTCTAAAAGTTTACGAGACTGCACACCCGATTGTGTGGTCATTGTACAGGTGCGTCTCATCATATTATTGTGGTCATTGTACAAGTGCGTCTCATCATATTATTGTGGTCATTGTACAAGTGCGTCTCATCATATTATTGTGGTCATTGTACAAGTGCGTCTCATCATATTATTGTGGTCATTGTACAAGTGCGTCTCATCATATTATTGTGGTCATTGTACAAGTGCGTCTCATATTATTGTGGTCATTGTACAAGTGCGTCTCATCATATTATTGTGGTCATTGTACAAGTGCGTCTCATATTATTGTGGTCATTGTACAAGTGCGTCTCATCATATCATTGTGGTCATTGTACAAGTGCGTCTCATCCTATTATTGTATACAAAGGTAGTGAGAACCAGCGAGCGACATTATTATGTAAAGTGAATGGACGCGCGCGTTTGATGTGCATACCAATTACACAATCAGTAACCCAGGTGTTCCCGAAAAATGCAACATGTCACGCCTTTAATAAATCAGATAAAAACATAATATGGTGAAAAAACGCAAACCAGGAACTATGGATATTGTATTAGTATGCAAATAACACTGCTTTTACATATAGATGTTGAATTGTTTTACGTGTTCTGACTAGGAGCTGACAGTTATGAAGCTGTTAATTTCTATTTCCAGTTTTATTATCTTGAAAGGTCCAAACCTTCCTCCCGTCAACATACGTTTGAGCATGTATTAATAGGGCAGGCATGTGGCCAAAGCACACGAAGAAGACAAACACCTCGGTGTGGTCCCGAACACTAGTGGAGGAAATATCTCTTTTCATAGGACTATGAATGTCAATTACAATCTCTTAACGGACCTATTGGTAATCACCGGAGGTGAGGATTCATTAATAAATTCACCTATTTATAGTAATCATTACAACAATTAACTAGTTTTGGTGTGGGTGGGAATATCATTGGTCGCTCGAAGTGTTTAACTATATATTGACACTTTGAAGGTAAAGATAAATAATGTCATGGTGTTGGGGATGGTTGTTGTGTTCTGAGTAATGGTGTTCTAGGGGAATGGTGTTCTGGTGGGATGGTGTTCTGTTTTGTTTTTGTTTTTTTTTGGGAGGGGGGTGGTGTTCTGGAGGATGGTGTTCTGGGTGTTTTTTTTTTTTTTTTTGGGGGGGGGGGAGGTGTTCTGGGGGATGTGTTCTGGGGGGCGGGTGTTTTGGGGGGATGGTGTTATGGGGGATGGTGTTTGGGGGGGGGGGGGTTGGGGGGGATGGTGTTCTGGGGGTGGTGTTTTTGGGGGATGGTGTTCTGGGGGGATGGTGTCCTGGGGGTGGTGTTTTGGGGGGATGATGTTCTGGGGTAAGGATTTCAACATGCATTTAAACCCCGATATAGATTCAATAGGTCCAATAGATGGAAACGTTATTTCAATATATATAGATTTGCGGGTTCAATAGATTAAAACGTTATATACATGTAAGTATATATATAGATCTGCGTGTCCAATAAACGAAAACGTTGTAAAATAGTCAATGTAGGCTGGGTTTCAAAATAGTGTCTTCAAAGGCTGAACTCAAAACTAGAAAACGTAAAACCGGTATGTACAGTAAATAACTTTGTAACAGAAAATGATCCTTTGTTACACTATACCAGCTAGGAGGAATAGGGACATTCAAACTTAAATTCCTAAAATTAGGTAAAACCGTAGTTAAGGGCACATGGGGGAGGTCCGCCCTACCCTAATACGAGTTTTAGAATATTCCGTAAATAGTAGTCTAGCTGTGCTTATTTTCTAATACCTGTTGGAACAAGACGCCTTGATTTAGTAAGTGTGACAAAAAGTTAGATAGACTTTTTTAACTTGTGTTTCATTTGTCGTATGACAAAAAGAAATTAAAAAAAAGGTTCTCAAAAAATTAAAAAATCAGAAAGTCTATACATATATATAACTTTATAATATATTTTAAAGTGTTTATGTAAATAATTCGTAAATAAGTTGCGCCCTGTTCTGGAGTCTATAAGATAGGAGTACGTATTCTGTATTATTCTGTTTTTATAGTAACCAACTATCCATCCATCCAAGCATAAAATACTTCGATATTTCAAGATTATTAGACAGTGAACAATTTTATACATATAGAAATATCGAATTTAGATTAACAAATAAATCATAGTTTTATGTGATTTAACAGTAAATAACAACACACACACACACACACACACACACACACACACACACACACACACACACACACACACACACACACACACACACACACACACACACACACACACACACGCATATAATTTTTATTTCAAATTTTTACATATATTTATCTAAACGCAAAAAGATCAGCTAGTGCTTTCAGGTTGTCCAAACTTCAGACGAGGTTTTAATGTCTTGGAGACGAAATTGTGGCGTAACATGATTGATTGAACATTCAAGAAAATTATTTCAACAATGATTTTTTTATTGTTTTTTATTTAGTCTTGATGATTTTGATTTTTTTTTTCATTTAAATATATTTTATTGCCATTAAGGATGTGTTGTTCTGAGGTTTCAGTCCCGTTGAAGTCTCGTTTCGACAAAGATTAAAAATGTTATGAGATTTTCAAATATAATCTATCAATATCTGTAGCAAGTTGCCAGTTGCAAATTTTGTAAAAAAAAAAAAAAAAAATACTTTTCTATTTTTAGTAGATTGTTTTATACGGGGATTTTAAGAAATGGCCCATTTGGCGGCCATTTTGAAATTACGTCTTTTTTCGCTTTGAGTAGAGCCACAGTTTTGCCATTTTTTACTGAAATCGTTTTTACTTAAATCATCACTGCGCCAGCATTTTCAACTGTATCGAGTTAATTTTTGCTGTAAATCTTTACTAGGTTCATGGTAATTAAAATATTGAGCATTAATGTGTGAAATGATACACTTTTGTCATTTCATTTTTACATTTAATGGTAATTTGAACACTTTTATTTTTACTCTAAAATATTGTAAAATAACAAATATTCAAATGGGGCAAACAAATAGCATACGGACCCCCCATTTTTCTGTCTGATTTAGAAAGAACAACCCTTTTCCTATTGATATGAAAAATATTAACAAAAGTTTAATACTAGAACTGTTTCTATAAAGGGTTAAATTTGGCAGAAATGGCTGAAAATAGTGCATTTTGTAGCTCAAAGTTAAGGGGTAGGGTACCATATGTTGTTATTTTGAGAAAAAATATGAGTCTTATTAATTAAAACTGGTATATTTTTAAAGAAGACCACTGGGAAGTAAATTCTACAAACATCCATACATACCAAACACCTCATTAGGAAAGTATGGCTTTAAACTCTTGTGTATATGGTCCAAACGGCAAATTCCCGTAAAATCAAATATTTTGTCAACTAGGTATCTTTGAGTGACAATAGCTCAAAAACGAGACCGCAGACATATATTTTTTCTTCCGTTTTCTTATGGTATGAACTCCTATTTCCAAATATCAAAAAAAAGTTTGATACAAATTTGTTTGACTTCTTAGAGGAGAACATCCTTAAAGATGCTCCACCGCCGATAGAGCATAAATGATATTCTTCATTTGAACAATAATTGGTGTTTAATCGTGTATAATTCAATTTTGCTTGTTACGAGCATTTTCATTGGCTTAAAAATTTACTTTATCAGCCCATAAAGGAAAAAATGGCGTCGCCGTTTATAACGTTGCTTCTGATTGGCTGAGATGACGGCGTACTGATTTTATAGACAAAAGAGTTCCAAAATGAATTTTAAATATGGAAGAGATTATCTTTAGTAAAATGAATTATAAGGATTAATTTGAATAGATTTTTTATGTTATGGAGATATAACACAAAAATCTGAGTGTACTCTCATCATAAACCGCTTCGCGGTTTATTTAGAGTACACTCAGATTTTTGTGTTATATCTCCATAACATAAAAAATCTATTCAAGTTAATCCTTAAATATATATGTCTAATTAACACAAAAAATAATAAAAAATAATTTATTTCGCCTTTGGTGCATGCGGAATCAGAACTTCATTCCATATAGGATATAGTGACATGGAATTTTTTCGGGATGCAAATTAAATATTTTTCATATTTTTAACTTGAAGTAAAATTAGAGGTTTAAACTTTTCAATGGTGGTAATGGTGTAAAGTAAATAACTTTTGTAGCTGAAGAAAAATACTAAATCATCTGCTCCTGTTTTTGATAGTGAAAATATACCATTTGTCAGCGGTGGAGCATCTTTAAGAGGAATTGGATCGGGCACAAGTTATACAATTGTATGAAGCCCGTTTCCAAGAAATAAAACCTATAGATTGTAAGATGGCAGAGAGAGTTTTTTTTTATAAACATAATGTTCCAATGATATTACTAACTGGTATTTATATTGAAATCAAGCCCTCCGATAAAGGAGACAATTTGACAATACTTTGTGCCGTGCTGTCGGAATTACTTCTTTGGCCCATGTTTTCTGATCGAAAGATTTTTTTACAGGTTTTTCCATTAAGTCATCTTAACATTATTTGAAGAATGTCCTAAGGTCTATTTGGCTTTATGATTTGCTTTTGTCAAAGTTAAAAAAATAATACAGAAATTTTTAAGTGTTTATCATATATATTGATAAATGATAATGACACTCAATATTAGTATCCTTTAAAAGGATCGTAATGGAGGAAATAGATTACGTAAATCGGGTTTTGTTCAATCTAGAGTATAAGCATCTATTTCGCTCGGATCAAGTCCATTAAAATCGCATTAATATGAATCAATGATGTGTTTTTTTAACATGAACTGCCGAACGCTTCACGGGAAAGAATTATTTTTGTTACATCAAGGAAGTTACGCAATAATAACGAAATTTCATTAAGAATTTTATTGTGTTTTCCCAAATAATCTTTCTTAAGAAAATTCTTATAATGAATATATATAATGATATTCTGTTCAGTTTGTACCGTTAAGTCTCATTTTCTTTTATTTCGGCAAAACTACCGACAGTTGTAACATCACATGCTCACATTTAAAAAGAATGTTTTACATATTATCGACTGAGAACCGAGACATAAGCTATAAATATCTATGAATACATGAATATTTAGCGTCATAACAGCCAGGCCGCCATAACATTCCACCGTGACATAGGTCCCCTACAGCCGATATTTTATAGAGGAATAACTTACATGCTCCCTGTCACAACCTGTTTCAAGTAAATTCCGTACACCAATACAGCTCTCTAGTCTAAATCACTACAAATAAGATATTGCTGTTAGCGTTTCAAATGAATTGATAACTTTCCACTAGGGTAGTTCATAATTTGTAAGTTTTTTTTCTTGCTAAATGTATCATCTTAGACATGCGTTAAACATGAACCCAGACTAAAAGGGCATTGTTTTATATGTATATCTGTAGACAACGGTTATGTAAGAGTTTTCCTCAATACAATGTACAGTAAGGGATCACCTACAGGCGGTTCTTTTACTCCAAACTTTGATGACAACACACGATTGATAAAGGAAGGAGAAAGCTTGTGCATAATAGTATCTTTTAGGATTTTTTTGTGGGATGGATGTCACTATTGTTGTCTTAAAGATTTTTAGGTGTATCTGTTTACTGGGAGTGATCTCTCCCATACCAAAACAATTCAGAGTACACAAAACCCATGAAACACTCCGACGACATATCATTTTGAAACATTTTTTTATTAATTACGAGAATTTCACTTCAGCAGAATCGACCATTATTAACATTATATTACTTGTTTTACTACAACATTAACCTACCTACGCGAGTGTGAATTATATCGTAATTAATTATTCTCCCGAACCTATTAATGGGGTCATGTCAAGTGATATTCTCAATAAGGGAACACATCATGTCAATCATAGTATCTTCTTTCCAGAGCAGAGTGTCTATCTTCATTCTTAAAAGTGCACTATGGTAACGATTAATTTTTACGTTTAATTTAATTACACATTCAATCAAGAATTATCAATAGTTTGATGAACAGTCAATTGGGGATTGAAAATCCTTAAATGACAACAGTCAATCACAGTAGATTTTATTATACGTCTATCTTTATGTTCAATGGCGTATTCTAATAACTAGACTATTAAAGAATGTTCGCATTTAATTGATACATGAAATAGAGTAATTCTATTCAATTACCGCGCCAATCATATCGTACATGGTGTGATATAGGCGCTGAAGACCGTCAACATTATAAAAGTGCATCAATAGAACAAGATAAAATGAATGTCGGGAATATGAACTCTTAACTAGGCACGCTTTAGTCCTATTGGACACCAAAGTCAGGAATATCTCACCATCACAATCCCGGTAAAAATACCTCACAGTCAATTTATTATGTTGGCTTTAAATACAATCAAAGGTGTTTAATTTGAAGATAATTTACATGTTAACAGTCTTATTTCAATATTTGAAACAGTTTGATTAAGATGATAATGTGGTTATTTATGAGAGAAACATGAAAATAACGTTTAAGGTATTCATGTCTTACTTGACGAGTCCAGTTACAAAATTAAAAACGTTTATTACATATGACTATAGTTTCGTCGGAATCAGTAAAAAGTACTGAGCAGTTCCTATTGTGTTCTTTTTATCACATAATCAGCCTAATATCCAGTGATTTCGCCTGTATAGTATTTTTGTATATGTCACTAGCGTAATATGACCTGAAGCGATTTTCATTGACTGAAAATTCATTGTTACGTCAAGAAAGAAACAACAAAATGACGTCAGGAAAAAATTAAATGACGTCAGAACTTTGAGGACGGCGGGACGAAATACCGGCATTTTTTTGCAATATATTTTGACGCAAAATTTGTGTTAATTTCACATGAGATTTTATAAAATAAACATTCATTTAAGATCGGATATGTCTTATATGTCTAAAGTTTTTATAGTTAGTTAAAATTAGTATAATGGAGTCATTGTTCGTTTACAATTAAGCAAATACCAGTTTGATAAATTTCATTTTACACCCTGAGAATATGTGACAGTAAAAAAGCCGAATGAAGGAATGAATAGAATAATACTTGAATGCTTCTTTCTGAGAGTACGTGCGGTAAAAAGGCCGAAATAAGATATTAACTGACTAGTACTTTAATACTAAGAAGGCCGACTTTATTATTTTATACTGACCAATAATAGCCTATTGTTTCTCCGTGTGATCATGCCAGATTTTCTTTGTGAGTTATAATGTAAATCAATGAAACACTGTAACAAGGTAGTGTAGAGTTACTTACGTCAAATCCGCCACAGTTGAGAAGGTCATCCTCCGTATTTACGTGTGTCGGGTACCGAAACCTCCAGAGGCTGGACCTATGAGGGGGCTCAACCATGATAGCTCGTCCGTCAGATTCAAAGTAGCCTATAATATCCAATAACAGTATCAGAATAGATAGGACCACGTGCATCGCTTGTCCAGAGTGTCGGTCCCTAGGGCATTAGGTCATACAACAGCATCTCTCCAAATATATCTCCGAGAAGTGAACAAAACACGAGTATATCATTCATTAAACTTGTAATATGTTTGCCAAAGTTGCATACTGGTGTGTGTTGCCTGTATCATCCACCACAAATGTAACAACTAACAACTACGGAAAACGTGTATTGCGATCGTCATATCCCATGATATAGACATCTGATAGTAGATAATCTAACAGCAACAGATGATGACAGGCCAATTAAAACAGCAGATCATCAGAGATCGTATTACGTGAGAAGGCACCGTGTTAATTAAGTGGCATCTCACACGTCTGTGTCTTGTCATCGACAGTCCGATTAGCAAACAAGTGTGCTAAACACATAGAGGTAAATTTTGTTCAAAAGAATAAATTAAAATCTTCTACATTGAATGGAAGTGATAGGCAGTATAGAGCGGGCCTGCCGGTGGGATGAATGACTCGACGTGTTGGTACATCAGGTAGGTCGTGTCTGGAATAAAGCCTCGGACGGAACAGGAGGAAATGTCACAGTGAGAGTGAGGGCAAGGCCATCAAACGGATCCATCAGCTGGTTAACTAACTAGGCCCCTTCTCCCATTCTGATTTCATTACATTTTCGAGGTATGGGGAGTGCGGGTCACACCAACGTTATATCTGGTGACGTCGACACGTTCTGGTATGATACCCTGAGTTACGATGGATAAAAGTGACGTCCTCCTCCCTAGACGTACACCACATCATTATCTCAGCACCAAGTTTGGTGTGTTCAATCATCCCGACACATATTTCGACCAGCTGTGCTTACATCATCCATGTTGTACATGGGGCAGTTCTATCAAGGAGTCAGTCGAACTGCCCGATACCTGTACTTCGTGCTGGAGTCCTCTCGCTTCACCTGGTGTGATAAAGCGGCATCTTGATGGGACAGAATAGTCGTACGTTTTCCATCTGAATCCTGCGTAGTCCCATTCAGACCCACAACAATAAGCGCACTCACCTTTCGTCTGTAATCATTCCTACTCGTAAAACTAGGCATGTTGTCTTTAACGTTGTCTGGCCAGTTTGTCATGAGGTTTGTTTTAATGAGCATGTGCTAGTTTATGGTATACAAGGAGTTATATATAACATGTTGGAGATTTATGAATGTGATATTTCACAGGCGGACCGACAAAAAACGGAATTCTTTACATATTTTCCATTCAACTTTGCTTAGCCAAATGCTCCTCAAGGTATTATATATATAAAATGTACTGGAAAGTTGTTTTTACGTTACATATGAATAGCTAACATTGATACGTAGATCTGATGGTAGGTAAACTACAATATAACGGAGAGGGACAGGGAGTTTGACATTAGGCACTGGGCCCTGTAATATGACACGAGATTAGCATACAAGATCACAGAACTTATTCATCACGGAACCTTCCTTTACATTAGCATTGAAATGTGGGCCTGATTGATGCTAATTATATGGAAAGTGAGACGGGTTGTAAAGAACAACAGACAAACAAATGAGAAGAGTGCAACAGATGAAAGGTCCGCTGTTAGCTTCATGATAGATGATTCCATTCTATAAAGGAAAGCTACATAGCAAATACTTTCATAACCTTCTTCAGCAACTTAGTGAACGAATAATTAAATAAAGACTGCTGAACATTGATTATTTTTGTTCTAATATCCAGACAGAAATTAAGCATGTATAACGAACCAATGAGTAAAACGGGGAATGCCAAATAAAGAAATATTTGTTTTATGAGAGAATCTCAATCAACACCAACACTTCAGGTAGAAAGTTAAAACTGTGGCCATATCAACACCAACACTTCAGGTAGAAAGTTAAAACTGTGGCCATATCAACACCAACACTTCAGGTAGAAAGTTAAAACTGTGGCCATATCAACACCAACACTTCAGGTAGAAAGTTAAAACTGTAGCCACAAATTGTGTCACATAGATATTACTTTATTTAACAAGGATTATGTCACATAGAGATAACTTTATCTATTAAGGACTATGTCACATAGAGATAACATTATTTTACAAGGATTATGTCACATAGAGATAACTTTATTTGACAAGGACTATGTCACATAGAGATAACTTTATTTAACAAGGATTATGTTGCATAGAGATAAATTTATTTAACAAGGATTGTGTCACATAGATATAACTTTATTTAACAAGGACTATGTCACATAGAGATAAATTTATTTAACAAGGATTATGTTGCATAGAGATACAATTTATTTAACAAGGATTGTGTCACATAGAGATAACTTTATTTAACAAAGATTATGTCACATAGAGATAACATTATTTCACAAGGATTATGTCACATAGAGATAACTTTATTTGACAAGGACTATGTCACATAGAGATAAATTTATTTAACAAGGATTATGTCACATAGAGATACAATTTATTTAACAAGGATTGTGTCACATACAGATAACTTTATTTCACAAGGATTATGTCACATAGTGATAACTTTATTTAACAAGGATTATATCACTTAGAGATAACTTTATTTAACAAGGACTATGTCACATAGTGATAACTTTATTTAACAAGGATTATGTCACATAGAGAAAACTTTATTTGACAAGGACTATATCACATAGAGATAACTTTATTTAACAAGGACTATGTCACATAGTGATAACTTTATTTAACAAGGATTATATCACTTAGAGATAACTTTATTTAACAAGGACTATGTCACATAGAGATAACTTTATTTGACAAGGACTATGTCACATAGTGATAACTTTATTTAACAAGGATTATATCACATAGAGATAACTTTATTTGACAAGGACTATGTCACATAGAGAAAACTTTATTAAACAAGGACTATGTCACATAGAGAAAACTTTATTTAACAAGGATTATGTCACATAGAGATAACTTTATTTAACAAGGACTATGTGACATAGAGATAACTTTATTTAACAAGGATTATGTCACATAGTAATAACTTTATTTAACAAGGACCATGTCACATAGAGATAACTTTATTTAACAAGGACTATGTGACATAGAGATAACTTTATTTAACAAGGATTATGTCACATAGAGATAACTTTATCTAACAAGAACTATGTCACATAGAGATAACTTTATTTAACAAAGATTATGTCACATAGAGATAACATTATTTCACAAGGATTATGTCACATAGTGATAACTTTATTTAACAAGGACTATATCACATAGAGATAACTTTATTTAACAATGATTATGTCTCATGGAGATAACTTTATTTAACAAGGATTGTGTCACATAGAGGTAACTTTATTTAACAAGGACTACACAGGCAAAAGTGACCGTAGATAAATAGCCTGGTATCTCCTCTAGACTGACCGTAGATAAATAGCCTGGTATCTCCTCTAGATTGTCCGTAGATAAATAGCCCTGTATCTCCTCTAGACTGTCTGTAGATAAATAGCCTGGTATCTCCTCTAGACTAACCGTAGATAAATAGCCTGGTAACTCCTCTAGACTGGCTGTAGATAAATAGCTCTGTATCTCCTCTAGACTGTCTGTAGATAAATAGCCCGGTATCTCCTCTAGACTGTCTGTAGATAAATAGCCTGGTAACTCCTCTAGACTGGCTGTAGATAAATAGCCCTGTATCTCCTCTAGACTAACCGTAGATAAATAGCCTGGTAACTCCTCTAGACTGGCTGTAGATAAATAGCCTGGTAACTCCTCTAGACTGTCTGTAGATAAATAGCCTGGTAACTCCTCTAGACTGTCTGTAGATAAATAGCCCTGTATCTCCTCTAGACTGTCTGTAGATAAATAGCCTGGTATCTCCTCTAGACTGTCTGTAGATAAATAGCCTGATATCTCCTCTAGACTGTCTGTAGATAAATAGCCTGGTAACTTCTCTAGACTGTCTGTAGATAAATAGCCCTGTATCTCCTCTAGACTGTCTGTAAATAAATAGCCTGGTAACTCCTCTAGACTGTCTGTAGATAAATAGCCCTGTATCTCCTCTAGACTGTCTGTAGATAAATAGCCTGGTATCTCCTCTAGACTGTCTGTAGATAAATAGCCTGGTAACTCCTCTAGACTGTCTGTAGATAAATAGCCCTGTATCTCTTCTAGACTGTCTGTAGATAAATAGCCTGGTAACTCCTCTAGACTGTCTGTAGATAAAAAGCCCTGTATCTCCTCTAGACTGTCTGTAGATAAATAGCCTGGTATCTCCTCTAGACTGTCTGTAGATAAATAGCCTGGTAACTCCTCTAGCCCTGTATCTCCTCTAGACTGACCGTAGATAAATAGCCCTGTATCTCCTCTAAACTGTCTGTAGATAAATAGCCTGGTATCTCCTCTAGACTGTCTGTAGATAAATAGCCTGGTAACTCCTCTAGACTGTCTGTAGATAAATAGCCTGGTATCTCCTCTAGACTGGCTGTAGATAAATAGCCTGGTAACTCCTCTAGACTGACTGTAGATAAATAGCCTGATAACTCCTCTAGACTGGCTGTAGATAAATAGCCTGGTAACTCCTCTAGACTGGCTGTAGATAAATAGCCCTATATCTGCTCTAGACTGTCTGTAGATAAATAGCCTGGTATCTCCTCTAGACTGGCATCCAACATTAACATAGGACTGATCACAAACAATACTTAGTTTAGTTTGAATTCGGAACTTTACCCAACTCGTTTATTTAAATAAAAATTGACGATACTTAAGAAACAACACCCTACATCATTTTAAAATCAAACATTGACAACAAATGAAGTAACATATCACTTTATTATTAGGTTTATAGGTCTAACTGAGGACTGGTTGAGAGATACAAAATACTATTAACAAATTATAAACTCAAATGAAAATAATTTTAAAACAATAGAATAAATGGAGTAGGCTGCAGTACAAATTTAGCGAAAGATTCCAAGAACAATGTGGACGGTACAAAACTGAAAACAAACTGAAAATGAAGTTTTATATAAGTCAAGTACTAAATGAAACTTTTACATAGATGTTAAACCACCATCCGAAGAACTCACGTTTTCCAATAAATTTGTATATATCATTAGCATTATTGTAGCTATCACAATGGCCGTCAATATGATGGAATGACAAATCTTTAATTAAAAAGAAATTGTAAGGACAAGAGGAAGTCCTCTCTATAACAGAAGTACAGATGGTCATTGTGTGCAGACTCGTGACGTCATCGTCATGACAACTTAATGACCAATCGGCTAACAAACGGATCTTTATCCGGAGACACATATCATTTGTCAGATAATAGCAGGAAACACAACAGCAATGATGACAAGCTTTAAAGTGATTACTTTAACAACACACATAGAAAAATGATTTAAAAACAGGTAACGTTAAAAGTTATGAATTAATGAGTATCACGGTTAGGGAGGACCAATCAGCATTACTTTAAGCGGTTAGGGAATTGGCTGGTTATTTCATCACATTAAATCTTAAAAAGACACCAAAAATGAACTGGATATAGAAATATGTTGTCACACTGGCGATTTAAATGAAAAAAAGTGATTTTCAAAATGGCCACCCAAATGGTCATTTCTTAAAAGTAGTGCATAAACAAATTCCAAACAAACAACAGAAGTCCAATTGTTAAATTGAAAAGTTTTTATTTTTGAGAGCACAAATTAAACTTTCGAGACGAGTTTCATAAAATCTCACAATTTAAACAAAGAGTCTCTGTATGGTTTGGGCCCGTTTTGGTCCCCAAATCATCTCTAATTCAATTGTAATGGT
This sequence comes from Argopecten irradians, assembly GCF_041381155.1. Taxonomy (NCBI): domain Eukaryota; kingdom Metazoa; phylum Mollusca; class Bivalvia; order Pectinida; family Pectinidae; genus Argopecten; species Argopecten irradians. Next base: position 69,451,453 of record NC_091136.1, on the reverse strand, counting down.
AGTTTTCTAACTTTGCAGCTCCAGTTGTGACATTAACTAATATGCATCAATTATGCAAAATGTGGAAATTTTGACAAATTTGGCCACTTTCTGCTAAATTTTTGGTTTAGAAACCATAAAGCGCTACTTTGAACAAACTTATATTTCTCCTGAAGATGTATTGGAAGTGCATACATATTTCATTTCAGAAATATTTTATCAACAATACAAATATAAAGAAATTACAAAGTATTGTTAAAAGAATTAGACAACAGGCGCAATGCCTATATCAGTCTTCTTCTATTACTTCCGGTTAGGCTTGGTAGAAAGATAATATGTATCAATTGATTATTTCTACAGAAATTGTATATCATAACATGTAAAGTATCTAATTTATTATGGATTAAGGAGTATTATATATCCATCATGAAATTAAATAGAATAGGTGATATAATTATAGAGATAACTACTATTCAAAATTACTTAGTAAAAAAAAAAGAGAAAAAAAATTTGATAAAGTGTAGACACAACATATTTCCGCCAAGTCTAAAATGAAAGTGATATGTAATATATATATATAATAAACAATAATAACACACTCACACACATTCATTCGCACTTACAAACTTGAATGTTATAAGGTGTATTTAACATAACAAACTTGCCTTGCTATAATAGTAGGTAATAAGTAGATTGAATTAAACGTATTACTACTAAAGACAGTATTACATGTAATGTCTTATTTGTACATAGAAAAGCGTTTAGAGGATTTAATATATAAGTTTACATGATATAGAATGGAATTATTTAAATGATCAGGAGCATTAAGGATGCCACACACTAAGCAATGAAGATTTATATAACCTAACAAATTGTATATAGATAGAATATGGTATCTAGAATTGGAATGCATGGGACATTGGAAGAAAAAATGCATTAAATCTTCACTTGCAGCACCACATTCACAAGATGGATTATCAATAAAGTGATCAAAATATTTATCATATTAATTAAGGTCACTTTTAAAATTTCTAAGCTGGCCTAAAATTAGATCACGTTGTCTTGGAGCAGAATTAATGAACATTTCAGAAATAGTTGTATCATTAGTAGTTTTTAGCTTACATTTAAAAGAAGAAATTGAAATAGAGTCTCTAAGAGAAATAACAAATGAGTTCCACATAGACATAGTTGAAGGAAAAAAACTTTTCATGTAGCTATTAGTACGTGACAGTGGTATATTAAATACTCTGTTATTTCTAAAATTGTATATATTGTTTACATATAAATATGGTTGTAGAATATCGGAGAGATAAAATGGAGTAAAGTTATTAAGAATTTTGAACATCAAAATACGTTTATGATTCTGTCTTCTTTTACTTAAAGGTTCTAGTTCAGTTTCATTATATAAGATTTGGTGAGAGGCACCTCTTCTGAGTCCTGTTATATTTAATTATTATACGCATGGCTTCCAGTTGAATAGATTCAAGAAGATCAGATTCGGTTTGAATGCAATTGTCCCTAACTACATCAGCATATTCTAAAGTTGGTCTTATGTATGAAGTATATAAAGTTTTCCTATCAACTTATGTTTTTAATACTCGAAGTAAGCTTAATCTAGAGTTAGCTTTTTGATACACATTAGAAATATGGTCCGCCCATGTTCCTTTACTATTAAAGGTAAGCCCTAAGTGGTTATGTGATTCATTTTCTGCAATTACATTATTATTAAACAAAAGATGTGGATAATCAATGTTTTGTCTACGACTAAAATTCATTGCTATTGTTTTATTAGAATTGAAGAGAATTTGCCATTTATGTGCCCAGTCAGAAATAGAGGCCAAGTCATTATTGAGCAGTAAAGAAGGTGTATCTAAATCATTATTATTTTGTATTATTACATAAAGAGAGGTATCATCGGCAAAGAGTTTTATATTACTGTATAAGAAGAAACAAGAATGGGCCAAGGACAGATCCTTGAGGAACGCCTGCCGATATAGGTTTTGTGCTAGATTGATACCCTTCAAAGATTACCCGTTGTTTTCTGTCAGATAAGTAAGCATTGAACCAATTATATAATTTACCTTTAATACCGTAAGATTTCAATTTATGTAATAGACCTGAATGCCATACGCGATCAAAAGCTTTACTTATATCACAGAAAACAAAGCGCAAATCTTTACCTTGATCTAACATACTACTTATAGTATTATATATATCAGTTAACTGATTAACTGTAGAGTCAGCAGGTCGAAAGCCTGACTGATGTTCACTTAACATATTATGACTTGAAATATAATTATATGTATATTTAAAAATATTTTTTTCCAACATTTTAATAAAGACAGAAGTGACCGCTATGGGTCTATAATTATTAAGGTCACTAACTTCACCTTTTCCTTTATAAAGTGCTGTAACATTAGCAACTTTTAGAATATCAGGGATTTCTCCAATAGTTAATGTTTTATTAAACAATAATTTAAGTGGATATACTAAAGATGGTGATATATGTTTAATAATAACTGGTAAAATGCCATCTGGTCCAGCTGGTTTGTTTTTATTTAAAATGTTAAGTTGATCAATTATATCTTGTTCAGTTATTGTTATATCAGATAGTTCAACATGGGACAGGGAAGGTAATTCGGGTAGACCAGAGTCAGTAATATCAGAGGCAATACTAGTAAAATGTGTATTCAAAGCTTCAGCTTTATCCAGTGGATGGGTAAGAATTTCATTATCTTTTTTTTTAAATGATTGATTGCAATTATTAGTAATTTTCCCCATATTTTTGGCAATTTGCCACCATTTTCTAGGATTAGTAGACTTATCAGCAAGAAAGCTCTGTAGTTTTTTCATGTAATTATCCTTAGTTTGCCTAATCAAATCAATAACTTCGTTCCGAAAGTTCCTAAATTTGGCCCAGTCCTGTTCCCTGTTTTTTTGTTTAGCGAATCGATGTAATCTGTTCTTTTGTCTCAATTTGTGTCTTATTTCACCAGTCATACACGGTTTATCATTAGGATGTACTGTAACTGTTTTATGTGGTATCTGTGAACTAGTAGTAGTGTTTATTTTCTCTAATACAACATAATATAAATCATTAATATTATCATTGTCATTAAATATGGTATCCCAATCAACATTCAGTAACTCATTGTTAATATTATCCCATTTTGTTTCATTAAAATTGAAGACATTTTTTGTATGGTTTGCCTTTCAAAATTTTAAAACAAATATTAGCTAGGATTGGGCAGTGATCACTGCAGAGGGGTGAAAGTACTTCTGTTGAATTAAAGATATTTACATTGTTGGTAATAAAAACATCTATCAATGTAGCAGTAGTATTAGTAATACGCGTCGGCGTTTGTATAAGATTTTTTAATTGATATTTATTTAAAAGCTTAAAAAGATGAGAAGAAGGTTTCATCTTAAGTAGGTCGACATTAATATCACCAGTAATAATAATGTTATGAGTAGTATTAATAAGATTATCTTATGTATTATCAAGTTTGTTCCAATATTCAGCTGTTGTATTGAGAGGTCTATATAAGCAACAAAGAAGTTTTTTATTTGAGGATCGAATTTCTAAAATAATATGTTCAATATTTTCAGTTTCTAAATCACTTCTGCGATTAACAAAGATATTACTTTTAGTGTATATCAAAATGCCACCACCATGCTGAAGCTGTCTATCTCTTCGATACAAATTAGGGTGAGATTTTAATTTTAGATCATTATTCAATACATTAGTGTCCAGATGCGTTTCAGTTAAGCATATGATATCCTTATCAGAAAATTCTGCACCAACTAGATCAATTTTGTTCCTTAGAGACCTTACATTTAGGTGTAGTATTGATAGATCATTGAAGCAGTATTTTTCATCAGAAGAAGTCGTGGATGGACCTGGGTTTATGTGTATGTCACCTGACATGATAAGTAGAGTTACAATTACCGAAAGGTAATACTTTATATTAGTAGTAAAAGGACATAGCAAGTCATATTTAATATTCTACATTCATACACACTCATACTTACAAAAAATAGTATAAATCAAATCTTACAAAAAACCAACAGTTGCACAAAACAGAAGTGAGGACAGGTGCATACATATTCTCAGTAAATATCAGGGTTGTTAAGGGATGTGCTCTGTATTTTCCTAGAGTCAAATCACTGTTTACTGACATGAAGTCATGACCACAATGACTACCCAGTCAATGAAAACACGCATTATATTACACGAATGACTTATGAAAAAATATAACATGGGCGAAGTCACATCCGGATAATTATAATGTGATAACAGTTTCTCCCAGATATAAGACAGATATTGTGATAACAGTTTCTCCCACCATTCACTGGATATTAGACGGAAAATGTGATAACAGTTTCTCCTACCATTCACTGGATATCAGACGGATAATGTGATAACAGTTTCTCCACCATTCACTAGATATCGGACGGATCATGTGATAACAGTTTCTCCTATCATTCACTAGATATCAGACGGATAATGTGATAACAGTTTCTCCCACCATTCACTGGATATCAGACGGATAATGTGATAACAGTTTCTCCCACCATTCACTGGATATCAGACGGATATTGTGATAACAGTTTCTCCCACCATTCACTAGATATCAGACGGATCATGTGATAACAGTTTCTCCCACCATTCACTGGATATCAGACGGATATTGTGATAACAGATTCTCCCACCATTCACTAGATATCAGACGGATATTGTGATAACAGTTTCTCCCACCATTCACTGGATATCAGACGGATATTGTGATAACAGTTTCTCCCACCATTCACTGGATATCAGACGGATATTGTGATAACAGTTTCTCCCACCATTCACTGGATATCAGACGGATATTGTGATAACAGTTTCTCCCACCATTCACTAGATATCATACGGATAATGTGATAACATTTTCTTCCACCATTCGTTGGATATCAGACGGATATTGTGATAACAGTTTCTCCCACCATTCACTAGATATCAGACGGATATTCTGATAACAATTTCTACCACCATTCACTGGATGTCAGAGGGATATTGTGAAAACAGTTTCTCCCACCATTCACTGGATATCAGACGGATAATGTGATAACAGTTTCTCCCATCATTCACTGGATATCAGACGGATATTGTGATAACAGTTTCTCCCACCATTCACTGGATATTAGATAGATAATGTGATAACGGTTTCTCCCAGATATCAAACGGATATTGTGATAACAGTTTTTCCCACCATTCACTGGATATAAGATGGATAATGTGATAAAAGTTTCTCCTACCTTTCACTGGATATCAGACGGATTATGTTATAACGGTTTGTCCCAGATATCGGACAGATAATGTGATAACAGTTTCTCCCACCATTCACTGAATATCAGACGGATAATGTAATAAGGGTTTCTCCCAGATATCAGACGGATCATGTGATTATAGTTTCTCCCACCATTCACTGGATATCAGAAAGATTATGTGATAATAGTTTCTCCCACCATTAACCGGATATAAGACGGATAATGTGATAACAGTTTCTCCCACCATTCACTGAATATGAGACGGATAAGGTGATAAAAGTTTCTCCCAACATTTACTGGATATAAGACGGGTAATGTGATAACGGTTTCTCCCAGATATCAGACGGATTAATGTGATAACAGTTTTTTCCACCATTCACTGGATATTAGACGGATAATGTGATAACGGTTTCTCCCAGATATCAGACGGATAATGTGATAACGGTTTCTCCCACCATTCACTAAATATCAGACGGATAATGTGATAAAAGTTTCTCCCACCATTCACTGGTTATCAGACGGATAATGTGATAACGGTTGCTCCCAGATATCAGACGGATAATGTGATAACAGTTTATCCCACCATTCACTGAATATGAGACGGATAATGTAATAAAAGTTTCTCCCACCATTCACTGGATATCAGACGGATAATGTGATAACGGTTTCTCCCAGATATCAGACGGATAATGTGATAACAGTTTCTCCCACCATTCACTGGATATCAGACGGATAATGTGATAACAGTTTCTCCCACCATTCACTGGATATTAGACGGCTAATGTGATAAAAGTTTCTCCCACCATTCACTGGATATCAGACGGATAATGTGATAACGGTTTCTCCAAGATATCAGACGGATAATGTTATAACGGTTTGCCCTAGATATCAGACGGATAATGTGATAACAGTTTCTCCCACCATTCACTGGATATTATACGGATAATGTGATAACGGTTTCTCCCACCATTCACTGATATCAGACGGATAATGTGATAACAGTTTCTCCGAACATTCACTGGATATTAGACAGATAATGTGATAACGGTTTCTCCCACCATTCACTGGATATCAGACGGATAATGTGATAACGGTGTCTCCCAGATATCAGACGGATAATGTTATAACGGTTTGCCCCAGATATCAGATGGATAATGTGATAACAGTTTCTCCCACCATTCACTGGATATTAAGACGGAAAATGTGATAACAGTTTCTCCCACCATTTACTGGATATCAGACGGAAAATGTGATAACGGTGTCTCCCACCATTAACTGGATATCAGACGGATAATGTGATAACAGTTTCGCCCAACTTTTACTTTATATCAGACGGATAATGTGATAACAGTTTATCCCACCATTCACTGGATATCAGACGGATTAATGTGATAATAGATTCTCCCACCATTCACTGGATATTAGACGGAAAAATTGATAACGGATTCTCCCACCATTCACTGGATATCAGACGGATAATGTGATAACGGTTTCTCCTAGATACCAGACGGATAATGTAATAACAGTTTCTCCCACCACATTAACTTGATATTAGACGGATAATTTGATAAAAGTTTCTCCCACCATTCACAGGATATAAGACGGATAATGTAGTATTGGTTTCTCCCACCATTCACTGAATATCAGACGGATAATGTGATAAAAGTTTCTCTCACCTTTCACTGGATATCAGTCGGATAATGTGATAACGGTTTTTATCCCAGAAATATCAGGACCTGATTAATGTGATAAAAGTTTCTCCAACCATTCACTGGATATCAGACGGATAATGTGGTAACGATTTCTCCCACCATTTCAAACTGGATATCAGACGTTGATAACGGTTTCTCCCAGATATCAGACGGATAATGTGATAACAGTTTCTCCCACCATTCACTGGATATCAGACGGATAATGTGATAAGGATTTCTCCCAGATATCAGACGGATAATGTGATTAACAGTTTCTCCCAACCATTCACTGGATACCAGACGAATAATGTGGTAACATTTCTCCCAAGATATCAGACGGATAATGTTATAACGGTTTGTCCCAGATATCAGACGGATAATGTGATAACAGTTTCTCCCACCATTCACTGAATATCAGACGGATAATGTGATATAAGGAATTTCTCCCAGATATCAGACGGATCATGTGATTATAGTTTCTCCCACCATTCACTGGATATCAGACGGATAATGCGATAACAGTTTTCTCCCACCATTAACTGGATATCAGACGGATAATGTGATAACAGTTTTTCAGACCATTCACTGGATATCAGACGGATAATGTGATAAAAGTTTCTCCCACCATTCACTGGATATCAGGCGGATATGTGATAAAAGTTTCTCCCACCATTCACTGAATATTAGACGGATAATGTGATAAATTTCCCCCATTCACTGATATCAGACGGATAATGTGATAATGTTTCTCCCACCATTCACTGGATATCAGACGGATAATGTGATAACAGTTTCTCCCACCATTCACTAGATATCAGACGGATCATGTGATAACAGTTTCTCCCACCATTCACTGGATATCAGACGGATCATGTGATAACAGTTTCTCCCACCATTCACTGGATATCAGACGGATCATGTGATAACAGTTTCTCCCACCATTCACTGGATATCAGACGGATAATGTGATAACAGTTTCTCCCACCATTCACTGATATCAGGCGGATATTGTGATAACAGTTTCTCCACCATTCACTGATATCAGACGGATATTGTGATAAGAATTTCTCCACCATTCATGATCAGACGGATATGTGATAAATTTCCCCAGATTGTGATAGTTTCTCCCACCATTCACTGGATATCAGAAGGATTATGCGATAATAGTTTCTCCCACCATTAACTGGATATCAGACGGATAATGTGATAACAGTTTTTCAGACCATTCACTGGATATCAGACGGATAATGTGATAAAAGTTTCTCCTACCATTCACTGGATATCAGACGGATTATGTGATAAAGGTTTCTCCCACCATTCACTAGATATCAGACGGATCATGTGATAACAGTTTCTCCCAGATATCAGACGGATAATGTGATAACAGTTTCTCCCACCATTCACTGGATATTAGACGGATAATGTGATAAAAGTTTCTCCCACCATTCACTGGATATCAGACGGATTATGTGATAAAAGTTTCTCCCACCATTCACTAGATATCAGACGGATAATGTGATAACAGTTTATCCCACCATTCACTGGATATTAGACGGATAATGTGATAAAAGTTTCTCCAACCATTCACTGGATATCAGACGGATAATGTGATAACAGTTTATCCCACCATTCACTGGATATTAGACGGATAATGTGATAAAAGTTTCTCCAACCATTCACTGGATATCAGACGGGTAATGTGATAACGGTTTCTCCCAGATATCAGACGGATAATGTGATAACAGTTTCTCCCACCATTCACTGGATATTAGACGGATAATGTGATAAAATTTTCTCCCACCATTCACTGGATATCAGACGGATTATGTGATAAAGGTTTCTCTCCCACCATTCACTAGATATCAGACGGATCATGTGATAACAGTTTCTCCCAGATATCAGACGGATAATGTGATAACATTTTCTCCCACCATTCACTGGATATTAGACGGATAATGTGATAACAGTTTCTCCAACCATTCACTGGATATCAGACGGGTAATGTGATAACAGTTTCTCCCACCATTCACTGGATATCAGACGGATATTGTGATAACAGTTTCTCCCACCATTCACTGGATATCAGACGGATAATGTGATAAAAGTTTCTCCCACCATTCACTGGATATCAGACGGATAATGTGATAACAGTTTATCCCACCATTCACTGGATATTAGACGGATAATGTGATAACAGTTTCTCCCACCATTCACTGGATATTAGACGGATAATATGATAACAGTTTTCTCCCACCATTCACTGGATATCAGACGGATAATGTGATAACAGTTTATCCCACCATTCACTGGATATTAGACGGATAATATGATAAAAGTTTCTCCAACCATTCACTGGATATCAGACGGGTAATGTGATAACGGTTTCTCCCAGATATCAGACGGATAATGTGATAACAGTTTCTCCCACCATTCACTGGATATTAGACGGATAATGTGATAAAAGTTTCTCCCACCATTCACTGGATATCAGACGGATAATGTGATAAAGGTTTCTCCCACCATTCACTGGATATCAGACGGATTATGTGATAAAAGTTTCTCCCACCATTCACTGGATATCAGACGGATAATGTGATAACAGTTTCTCCCACCATTCACTGGATATCAGACGGATAATGTGATAACAGTTTCTCCCACCATTCACTGGATATCAGACGGATAATGTGATAAAGATTCTCCCAGATATCAACGGATATCATGTGATTATAGTTTCTCCCACCATTCACTTGATATCAGAAGGATTATGCGATAATAGTTTTCTCCCACCATTAACTGGATATCAGACGGATAATGTGATAACAGTTTTTCAGACCATTCACTGGATATCAGACGGATAATGTGATAAAAAGTTTCTCCTACCATTCACTGGATATCAGGCGGATATTGTGATAACAGTTTCTCCCACCATTCACTGGATATCAGACGGATATTGTGATAACAGTTTCTCCCACCATTCACTGGATATCAGACGGATCATTTGATAACAGTTTCTCCCACCATTCACTGGATATCAGAGGGATAATGTGATAAAAGCTTCTCCCACCATTCACTGGATAGTAGACGGATAATATGTTAAAAGTTTCTCCAACCGTTCACTGGTTATCAGACGGTTCCCATAATGTGATAATGTGATAACGGTTTCTCCCTCCAGATATCAGACGGATAATGTGATAACAGTTTTCTCCCACCATTCACTGGATATCAGACGGATAATGTGATAAAAGTTTCTCCCTACCATTCACTGGATATCACAGACGGTAATGTGATAAAGTTTCTCCCACCATTCACTGGATATCAGACGGATAAATGTGATAACAGTTTCTCCCACCATTCACTAGATATCAGACGGATAATGTGATAACAAATTTCTCCCACCATTCACTGGATATCAGACGGATAATGTGATAACAGTTTCTCCCACCATTCACTGGATATCAGACGGATAATGTGATAACAGTTTCTCCCACCATTCACTGGATATCAGACGGATAATGTGATAACAGTTTCTCCCACCATTCACTGGATATCAGACGGATAATGTGATAACAGTTTATCCACCATTCACTGGATATTAGACGGATAATGTGATAACAGTTTCTCCCACCATTCACTGGATATCAGACGGATAATGTGATAACAGTTTCTCCCACCATTCACTGGATATCAGACGGATATATGTGATAACAGTTTCTCCCACCATTCACTGGATATCAGACGGATAATGTGATAACAGTTTCTCCCACCATTCACTGGATATCAGACGGATAATGTGATAAAAGGTTTCTCCCACCATTCACTGATATCAGACGGATATTGTGATAACGGTTTCTCCCACCATTCACTGATCATTGACGGATAATGTGATAACAGTTTCTCCCACCATTCACTGGATATCAGACGGATAATGTGATAACAGTTTCTCCCACCATTCACTGATATCAGACGGATCATGTGATAAAAGTTTCTCCCACCATTCACTGGATATCAGACGGATAATGTGATAACGTTTCTCCCACCATTCACTGGATATCAGACGGATAATGTGATAACAGTTTCTCCCACCATTCACTGGATATCAGACGGATAATGTGATAAAAGTTTCTCCCACCATTCACTGGATATCAGACGGATAATGTGATAACAGTTTTTCCCACCATTCACTGGATATCAGACGGATAATGTGATAAAAGTTTCTCCCACCATTCACTGGATATACAGACGGATAATGTGATAACAGTTTCTCCCACCATTCACTGGATATCAGACGGATAATGTGATAAACAGTTTCTCCCACCATTCACTGGATATAGACGGATAATGTGATAAAATTTTCTCCCACCATTCACTGGATATCAGACGGATATTGTGATAACAGTTTCTCCCACCATTCACTGGATATCAGACGGATAATGTGATAACAGTTTCTCCCACCATTCACTGGATATCAGACGGATAATGTGATAACAGTTTCTCCCACCATTCACTGGATATCAGACGGATAATGTGATAAAAGTTTCTCCCACCATTCACTAGATATCAGACGGATCATGTGATAACGGTTTCTCCCAGATATCAGACGGATAATGTGATAACAGTTTCTCCCACCATTCACTGGATATTAGACGGATAATGTGATAACAGTTTCTCCCACCATTCACTGGATATCAGACGGATAATGTGATAACAGTTTCTCCCACCATTCACTGGATATCAGACGGATAATGTGATAAAAGTTTCTCCCACCATTCACTGGATATCAGACGGATATTGTGATAACAGTTTCTCCCACCATTCACTGGATATCAGACGGATAATGTGATAACAGTTTCTCCCACCATTCACTGGATATCAGACGGATAATGTGATAACAGTTTCTCCCACCATTCACTGGATATCAGACGGATAATGTGATAACAGTTTCTCCCACCATTCACTGGATATTAGACGGATAATGTGATAACAGTTTCTCCCACCATTCACTGGATATCAGACGGATAATGTGATAACAGTTTCTCCCACCATTCACTGGATATCAGACGGATAATGTGATAACAGTTTCTCCCACCATTCACTGGATATCAGACGGATAATGTGATAACAGTTTCTCCCACCATTCACTGGATATCAGACGGATAATGTGATAACGGTTTCTCCCAGATATTCAGACGGATAATCAGACAGGATATCAGACGGATAATGTGATAACAGTTTCTCCCACCATTCACTGGATATTAGACGGATAATGTGATAAAAGTTTCTCCCACCATTCACTGGATATCAGACGGATAATGTGATAACAGTTTCTCCCACCATTCACTGGATATCAGACGGATAATGTGATAACAGTTTCTCCCACCATTCACTGGATATCAGACGGATAATGTGATAACAGTTTCTCCCACCATTCACTGGATATCAGACGGATAATGTGATAACAGTTTCTCCCACCATTCACTGGATATTAGACGGATAATGTGATAACGTTTCTCCCACCATTCACTGGATATCAGACGGATAATGTGATAACAGTTTTCTTCCCACCATTCACTAGATATCAGACGGATAATGTGATAACAGTTTTTCCCACCATTCACTGGATATCAGGCGGATATTGTGATAACAGTTTCTCCCACCATTCACTGGATATAAGACGGATAATGTGATAAAAGTTTCTCCCACCATTCACTAGATATCAGACGGATAATGTGATAACGGTTTCTTCCCACCATTCACTGGATATCAGACGGATAATGTGATAACGGTTTTCTCCACCATTCACGGTTGCCATATATCAGACGGTATAATTTGATAACAGTTTCTCCCACCATTCACTGGATATTAGACGGATAATGTGATAAAGTTTCAACTCCCACCATTCACTGGATATCAGACGGATAATGTGATAAAAGTTTCTCCCACCATTCACTGGATATCAGACGGATAATGTGATAACAGTTTCTCCCACCATTCACTGGATATCAGACGGATAATGTGATAACAGTTTCTCCCACCATTCACTGGATATCAGACGGATAATGTGATAACGGTTTCTCCCACCATTCACTGATACAGAACGGATAATGTGATAACAGTTTCTCCCAATATCATTCACTGGATATCAGACGGATAATGTGATAACAGTTTCTCCCACCATTCACTGGATATCAGACGGATAATGTGATAAACAGTTTTCTCCCACCATTCACTGGATATCAGACGGATTATGTGATAAAAGTTTCTCCCACCATTCACTAGATATCAGACGGATCATGTGATAACGGTTTCTCCCACCATTCACTGATATATCAGACGGATAATGTGATAACAGTTTCTCCCACCATTCACTGGATATCAGACGGATAATGTGATAACAGTTTCTCCCACCATTCACTGGATATCAGACGGATAATGTGATAACAGTTTTTCCCACCATTCACTGGATATCAGACGGATAATGTGATAAAAGTTTCTCCCACCATTCACTGGATATCAGACGGATATTGTGATAACAGTTTCTCCCACCATTCACTGGATATCAGACGGATAATGTGATAACAGTTTCTCCCACCATTCACTGGATATCAGACGGATAATGTGATAACGGTTTCTCCCACCATTCACTGGATATCAGACGGATAATGTGATAACAGTTTCTCCCACCATTCACTGATATCAGACGGATAATGTGATAAACAGTTTCTCCCACCATTCACTGGATATATCAGACGGATAATGTGATAAACAGTTTCTCCCACCATTCACTGATATCAGACGGATAATGTGATTTCAATTCAATGTGATATCAGACGGAGTTTGATAACTCTCCCACCATTCACTGGATATCAGACGGATAATGTGATAACAGTTTTCTCCCACCATTCACTGGATATCAGACGGATAATGTGATAACAGTTTCTCCCACCATTCACTGGATATAAGACGGATAATGTGATAACGGTTTCTCCCACCATTCACTGGATATCAGACGGATAATGTGATAACAGTTTCTCCCACCATTCACTGGATATCAGACGGATAATGTGATAACGTTTCTCCCACCATTCACGGATTGGATATATCAGACGGATAATGTGATAAAAGTTTCTCCCACCATTCACTGGATATCAGACGGATAATGTGATAACGGTTTCTCCCCAGATATCAGACGGATAATGTGATAACAGTTTCTCCCCACCATTCACTGGATATTAGACGGATAATGTGATAAAAGTTTCTCCCACCATTCACTGATATCAGACGGATATGTGATAAAGGTTTCTCCCACCATTCACTGATATCAGACGGATAATGTGATAAAAGTTTCTCCCATTTCCGGATATCAGTCGGATATGTGATATATCCAGACGGATAATGTGATAACAGTTTCTCCCACCATTCACTGGATATCAGACGGATAATGTGGTAACATTTCTCCCAATATCAGACGGATAATGTTTAACGGTTTTCCCAGATATCAGACGGATAATGTGATAACAGTTTCTCCCACCATTCACTGATATCAGACGGATAATGTGATAACAGTTTCTCCCACCATTCACTGGATATCAGACGGATAATGTGATAACAGTTTCTCCCACCATTCACTGGATATCAGACGGATAATGTGATAACAGTTTCTCCCACCATTCACTGGATATCAGACGGATAATGTGATAAAAGTTTCTCCTACCATTCACTGGATATCAGACGGATATTGTGATAACAGTTTCTCCCACCATTCACTGGATATCAGACGGATATTGTGATAACAGTTTCTCCCACCATTCACTGGATATCAGACGGATAATGTGATAACAGTTTCTCCCACCATTCACTGGATATCAGACGGATAATGTGATAACAGTTTATCCCACCATTCACTGGATATCAGACGGATAATGTGATAAAAGTTTCTCCCACCATTCACTGGATATCAGACGGATAATGTGATAAAAGTTTCTCCCACCATTCACTGGATATCAGACGGATAATGTGATAAAAGTTTCTCCCACCATTCACTGGATATCAGACGGATAATGTGATAACGGTTTCTCCCAGATATCAGACGGATAATGTGATAACAGTTTCTCCCACCATTCACTGGATATCAGACGGATAATGTGATAACAGTTTCTCCCACCATTCACTGGATATCAGACGGATAATGTGATAACAGTTTATCCCACCATTCACTGGATATCAGACGGATAATGTGATAAAAGTTTCTCCCACCATTCACTGGATATCAGACGGATAATGTGATAAAGGTTTCTCCCACCATTCACTAGATATCAGACGGATCATGTGATAACGGTTTCTCCCAGATATCAGACGGATAATGTGATAACAGTTTCTCCCACCATTCACTGGATATTAGACGGATAATGTGATAAAAGTTTCTCCCACCATTCACTGGATATCAGACGGATAATGTGACAACGGTTTCTCCTAGATATCACACGGATAATGTTAAACGGTTTGCCCCAGATATCGGACGGATAATGTGATAACAGTTTCTCCCACCATTCACTGGATATTAGACGGATAATGTGATAACAGTTTCTCCCACCATTCCCTGAATATCAGACGGATAATGTGATAACAGTTTATCCCACCATTCACTGGATATTAGACGGATTAATGTGATAACGGATTCTCCCACCATTCACTGGATATTAGACGGATAATGTGACAACGGATTCTCCCACCATTCACTGGATATCAGACGGATAATTTGATAAAAGTTTCTCCCACCATTCACTGGATATAAGACGGATAATGTGATAACAGTTTCTCCCAACCATTCACTGGATATTTGACGGATAATGTGATAACAGTTTCTCCCACCATTCACTGGATATCAGACGGATAATGTGATAAAAGTTTCTCCCACCATTCACTGGATATCAGACGGATAATGTGGTATTAAAAGATATCAGACGGATTATGTTATAACGGTTTGTCGCAGATATCAGACGGATAATGTGATAACAGTTTCTCCCACCATTCACTGGATATTAGACGGATAATGTGATAACGGTTTCTCCCACCATTCACTGGATATCAGACGGATAATGTGATAACAGTTTCTCCCACCATTCACTGGATATTAGACGGATAATGTGATAAAAGTTTCTCCCACCATTCACTGGATATCAGACGGATAATGTGATAACGGTGTCTCCCAGATATCAGACGGATAATGTTATAACGGTTTGCCCCAGATATCAGATGGATAATGTGATAACAGTTTCTCCCACCATTCACTGGATATTAAGACGGAAAATGTGATAACAGTTTCTCCCACCATTTACTGGATATCAGACGGATAATGTGATAACAGTTTCTCCCACCATTCACTGGATATCAGACGGATAATGTGATAACAGTTTCTCCCACCATTCACTGGATATTAGACGGATAATGTGATAACAGTTTCTCCCACCATTCACTGGATATCAGACGGATAATGTGATAACAGTTTCTCCCACCATTCACTGGATATTAGACGGATAATGTGATAAAAGTTTCTCCCACCATTCACTGGATATCAGACGGATAATGTGATTACGGTTTCTCCCAGATACCAGACGAATAATGTATAAAACAGTTTCTCCCACCATTCACTGGATATTAGACGGATAATGTGATAGAAGTTTCTCCCACCATTCACTGGACATAAGGCGGATAATGTAGTAACGGTTTCTTCCATCATTCACTGAATATCAGACGGATAATGTGATAACGGTTTCTCCCAGATATCAGACGGATCATGTGATAACGGTTTCTCCCAGATATCAGACGGATAATGTGATAACAGTTTCTCCCACCATTCACTGGATATTAGACGGATAATGTGATAACAGTTTCTCCCACCATTCACTGGATATCAGACGGATAATGTGATAAAGGTTTCTCCCACCATTCACTAGATATCAGACGGATCATGTGATAACAGTTTCTCCCACCATTCACTGGATATCAGACGGATAATGTGATAAAAGTTTCTCCCACCATTCACTGGATATCAGACGGATAATGTGATAACAGTTTCTCCCACCATTCACTGGATATCAGACGGATAATGTGATAAAAGTTTCTCCCACCATTCACTGGATATCAGACGGATAATGTGATAACAGTTTCTCCCAGATATCAGACGGATAATGTGATAACAGTTTCTCCCACCATTCACTGGATATTAGACGGATAATGTGATAAAAGTTTCTCCCACCATTCACTGGATATCAGACGGATAATGTGATAACAGTTTCTCCCACCATTCACTGGATATCAGACGGATAATGTGATAAAAGTTTCTCCCACCATTCACTGGATATCAGACGGATAATGTGATAACGGTTTCTCCCAGATATCAGACGGATAATGTGATAACGGTTTGTCTCAGATATCAGACGGATAATGTGATAACAGTTTCTCCCACCATTCACTGAATATCAGACAGATAATGTGATTACGGTTTCTCCCAGATACCAGACGAATAATGTAAAAACAGTTTCTCCCACCATTCACTGGATATTAGACGGATAATGTGATAGAAGTTTCTCCCACCATTCACTGGACATAAGGCGGATAATGTAGTAACGGTTTCTTCCATCATTCACTGAATATCAGACGGATAATGTGACAACGGTTTCTCCTAGATATCAGACGGATAATGTTATAACGGTTTGCCCCAGATATCAGACGGATAATGTGATAACAGTTTCTCCCACCATTCACTGGATATTAGACGGATAATGTGATAACAGTTTCTCCCACCATTTACTGGATATCAGACGGAAAATGTGATAACAGTGTCTCCCACCATTCACTCGATATCAGACGGATAATGTGATAACAGTTTCTCCCACCATTCACTGAATATCAGACGGATAATGTGGAAACAGTTTCTCCCACCATTCACTGGATATTAGACGGATAATGTTATAACGGTTTCTCCCAGATACCAGACGGATAATGTAAAACAGTTTCTCCACATGATAATGTATGTATAACAGTTTCTCTCCCACCATTCACTGGATATCAGACGGATAATGTGATAACAGTTTCTCCCACCATTCACTGGATATCAGACGGATAATGTGATAACAGTTTCTCCCACCATTCACTGAATATCAGACGGATAATGTGATAAAAGTTTCTCCCACCATTCACTGGATATCAGACGGATAATGTGATAAAAGTTTCTCCCACCATTCACTGGATATCAGACGGATAATGTGATAACGGTTTCTCCTAGATATCAGACCGATAATGTTATAACGGTTTGCCCCAGATATCAGAAGGATAATGTGATAACAGTTTCTCCCACCATTCACTGAATATTAGACGGATAATGTGATAACAGTTTCTCCGTCCATTTACTGGATATCAGACGGAAAATGTGATAACGGTGTCTCCCACCATTCACTCGATATCAGACGGATAATGTGATAACAGTTTCTCCCACCATTCACTGAATATCAGATGGATCATGTGAAAACAGTTTATCCCACCATTAACTGGATATCAGACGGATTAATGTGATAACAGTTTCTCCCACCATTCACTGGATATTAGACGGATAATGTGATAACGGTTTCTCCCACCATTCACTGGATATTAGACGGATAATGTGATTACGGTTTCTTCCAGATACCAGACGGATAATGTTATAACGGTTTGCCCCATATATCAGATGGATAATGTGATAACAGTTTCTTCCACCATTCACTTGATATTAAGACGGATAATTTGATAACAGTTTCTCCCACCATTCACTGAATATGAGACGGATAATGTGATAAAAGTTTCTCCCAACATTCACAGGATATAAGACGGATAATGTAGTATTGGTTTCTCCCACCATTCACTGAATATCAGACGGATAATGTGATAAAAGTTTCTCCCACCTTTCACTGGATATCAGTCGGATACTGTGATAACGGTTTCTCCCAGATACCAGACGAATAATGTAATAACAGTTTCTCCCACCATTCACTTGATATTAGACGGATAATTTGATAAAAGTTTCTCCCACCATTCACAGGATATAAGACGGATAATGTAGTATTGGTTTCTCCCACCATTCACTGAATATCAGACGGATAATGTGATAAAAGTTTCTCCCACCTTTCACTGGATACCAGACGGATAATGTGGTAACGATTTCTCCCAGATATCAGACGGATAATGTTATAACGGTTTGTCTCAGATATCAGACGGATAATGTGATAACAGTTTCTCCCACCATTCACTGAATATCAGACGGATAATGTGATAAGGATTTCTCCCAGATATCAGACGGATCATGTGATTATAGTTTCTCCCACCATTCACTGAATATCAGACGGATCATCTGAAAACAGTTTATCCCACCATTCACTGGATATCAGACGGATTAATGTGATAACAGTTTCTCCCACCATTCACTGGATATTAGACGGATAATGTGATAACGGTTTCTCCCACCATTCACTGGATATTAGACGGATAATGTGATTACGGTTTCTCCCAGATACCAGACGGATAATGTTATAACGGTTTGCCCCAGATATCAGATGGATAATGTGATAACAGTTTCTCCCACCATTCACTTGATATTAAGACGGATAATGTGATAACAGTTTCTCCGACCATTTACTGGATATCAGACGGATAATGTGAAAACAGTTTATCCCACCATTCACTTGATATTAAGACGGATAATGTGATAACAGTTTCTCCGACCATTCACTGAATATCAGACTTATAATGTGAAAACAGTTTATCCCACCATTCACTGGATATCAGACGGATTAATGTGATTACAGTTTCTCCCACCATTCACTGGATATAAGACGGATAATGTAGTAACGGTTTCTCCCACCATTCACTGAATATCAGACGGATAATGTGATAACAGTTTCTCCCACCATTCACTGAATATGAGACGGATAATGTGATAAAAGTTTCTCCCAACATTCACAGGATATAAGACGGATAATGTAGTATTGGTTTCTCCCACCTTTCACTGGATATCAGTCGGATAATGTGATAACGGTTTCTCCCAGATACCAGACGGATAATGTAATAACAGTTTCTCCCACCATTCACTTGATATTAGACGGATAATTTGATAAAAGTTTCTCCCACCATTCACAGGATATAAGACGGATAATGTAGTATTGGTTTCTCCCACCATTCACTGAATATCAGACGGATAATGTGATAAAAGTTTCTCCCACCTTTCACTGGATATCAGTCGGATAATGTGATAACGGTTTCTCCCAGATATCAGACGGATTATGTGATAAAAGTTTCTCCAACCATTCACTGGATACCAGACGGATAATGTGGTAACGATTTCTCCCAGATATCAGACGGATAATGTTATAACGGTTTGTCCCAGATATCAGACGGATCATGTGATTATAGTTTCTCCCACCATTCACTGGATATCAGAAGGATTATGCGATAATAGTTTCTCCCACCATTAACTGGATATCAGACGGATAATGTGATAACAGTTTTTCAGACCATTCACTGGATATCAGACGGATAATGTGATAAAAGTTTCTCCCACCATTCACTGAATATAAGACGGATAATGTGATAAAAGTTTCTCCCAACATTCACTGGATATCATATAGGTAATGTGATTACTGTTTCTTCCAGATATCAGACGGATAATGTGATAACAGTTTTTACCACCATTCACTGGATATTAGACGGATAATGTGAAAACAGTTTCTCCCACCATTCACTGAATATCAGACGGATAATGTGATAAAAGTTTCTCCCACCATTCACTGGTCATCAGACGGATAATGTGATAACGGTTTCTCTCACCATTCATTGGATATCAGACGGATAATGTGATAACGGTGTCTCACAGATATAAGACGGATAATGTTATAATGGTTTGCCCCAGATATCAGATGGATAATGTAATAACAGTTTCTCCCACCATTCACTGAATATCAGACGGATAATGTGATAACGGTTTCTCCCACCATTCACTGGATATTAGACGGATAGTGTGATTACGGTTTCTCCCAGATACCAGACGGATAATGTAAAAACAGTTTCTCCCACCATTCACTTGATATTAGACGGATAATGTGATAGAAGTTTCTCCAACCATTCACTGGACATTAGGCGGATAATGTAGTAACGGTTTCTCCCACCATTCACTGAATATCAGACGGATAATGTGATAAAAGTTTCTCCCAACATTCACTGGATATCAGACGGGTAATGTGATAACAGTTTATCCCAGATATCAGACGGATAATGTGATAACGGTTTCTCCCAGATATCAGACGGATAATGTGATAATAGTTTCTACCACCATTCACTGGATATTAGACGGCTAATGTGATAAAAGTTTCTCCCACCATTCACTGGATATCAGACGGATAATGTGATAACGGTTTCTCCTAGATATCAGACGGATAATGTTATAACGGTTTGCCCCAGATATCAGACGGATAATGTGATAACAGTTTCTCCCACCATTCACTGGATATTAGACGGATAATGTGATAACAGTTTCTCCGACCATTTACTGGATATCAGACGGAAAATGTGATAACGGTGTCTCCCACCATTCACTCGATATCAGACGGATAATGTGATAACAGTTTCTCCCACCATTCACTGAATATCAGACGGATAATGTGAAAACAGTTTATCCCACCATTCACTGGATATCAGACGGATTAATGTGATAAAAGTTTCTCCCAGCATTCACTGGATATCAGACGGATAATGTGATAACAGTTTATCCCAGATATCAGACGGATAATGTGATAACGGTTTCTCCCAGATATCAGACGAATAATGTGATAATAGTTTCTACCACAATTCACTGGATATTAGACGGATATTGTGATAAAAGTTTCTCCCACCATTCACTGGATATCAGACAAATAATGTAATAACGGTTTCTCGCAGATATCAGACGGATAATGTTATAACGGTTTGTCCAAGATATCAGACGGATAATGTGATAACAGTTTCTCTCACCATTTACTGGATATCAGACGGATAATGTAATAACGGTTTCTCTCAGATATCAGACGGTTAATGTGATAACGGTTTCTCCCAGATATCAGACGGATAATGTGATAACAGTTTCTCCCACCATTCACTCTATATTAGACGGATAACGTGATAACAGTTTCTCCCACCATTCACAAGATATTAGACAAATCATTTGATAACAGTTTGTCCCACCATTCACTGGATATGAGACGGATATTGTGATAACAATTTCTCCCATCGTTCATTGATATCGAACAGATAATGTGATTAAAGTTTCTCCCATCATTCAATGAATATCAGACGGATAATGTGATCACAGTCCCGCCTACAGTTTCTCCCACCATTCACTGGATATTAGACGGATAATGTGATAACGGTTTCTCCCACCATTCACTGAATATCAGACGGATAATGTGATAAAAGTTTCTCCCACCATTCACTGGATATCAGACGGATAATGTGATAACGGTTTCTCCCAGATATCAGACGGATAATGTTATAACGGTTTGTCCCAGATATCAGACGGACAATGTGATAACAGTTTCTCCCAATATTCACTGGATATCAGACGGGTAATGTGATAACGGTTTCTTCCACCATTCACTGGATATCAGACGGATAATGGGATAACGGTGTCTCCCAGATATCAGACAGATAATGTTATAACGGTTTGCCCCAGATATCAGACGGATAATGTGATAACAGTTTCTCCCACCATTCACATGATATTAAGACGGAAAATGTGATAAAAGTTTCTCCCACCATTTACTGGATATCATACGGATTAGGTGATAACGGTGCCTCCCACCATTCACTGGATATTAGACGGATAATTTGATAACGGTTTCTCCCACCATTCACTGAATATCAGACGGATAATGTAATAACGGTTTCTCCCAGATATCAGACGGATAATGTGATAACGGTTTGTCCCAGATATCAGACGGATAATGTGATAACAGTTTCTCCCACCATTCACTCTATATCAGACGGATCGTTTGATAACAGTTTCTCCCACCATTCACTGGATATCAGACGGATATTATGATAACAATTTCTCCCACCGTTCACTGGATATCGAACGGATAATGTGATAAAAGTTTCTCCCACTATTCACTGAATATCAGATGGATAATGTGATAACAGTTTCTCCCACCATTCACTGGATATTAGACGGATAATGTGATAACGGTTTCTCCCACCATTCACTGGATATCAGACGGATAATGTGATAACGGTTTCTCCCAGATACCAGACGGATAATGTAATAACAGTTTCTCCCACCATTCACTGGATATTAGACGGATAATGTGATAAAAGTTTCTCCCACCATTCACTGGATATAAGACGGATCGTTTGATAACAGTTTCTCCCACCATTCACTGGATATCAGACGGATATTATGATAACAATTTCTCCCACCGATCACTGGATATCGAACGGATAATGTGATAAAAGTTTCTCCCACTATTCACTGAATACCAGACGGATAATGTAATAACAGTTTCTCCCACCATTCACTGGATATTAGACGGATAATGTGATAACGGTTTCTCCCACCATTCACTGGATATCAGACGGATAATGTGATAACGGTTTCTCCCAGATATCAGACGGATAATGTGATAACGGTTTGTCCCAGATATCAGACGGATAATGTGATAACAGTTTCTCCCACCATTCACTCTATATCAGACGGATCGTTTGATAACAGTTTCTCCCACCATTCACTGGATATCAGACGGATATTATGATAACAATTTCTCCCACCGTTCACTGGATATCGAACGGATAATGTGATAAAAGTTTCTCCCACTATTCACTGAATATCAGATGGATAATGTGATAACAGTTTCTCCCACCATTCACTGGATATTAGACGGATAATGTGATAACGGTTTCTCCCACCATTCACTGGATATCAGACGGATAATGTGATAACGGTTTCTCCCAGATACCAGACGGATAATGTAATAACAGTTTCTCCCACCATTCACTGGATATTAGACGGATAATGTGATAAAAGTTTCTCCCACCATTCACTGGATATCAGACGGATAATGTGATAAAGGTTTCTCCCACCATTCACTGGATATCAGACGGATAATGTGATAACGGTTTCTCCCAGATATCAGACGGATAATGTGATAACAGTTTCTCCCACCATTCAGTGGATATTAGATGAACAATGTGATAAAAGTTTCTTCCACCATTCACTGGATATCAGACGGATAATGTAATAACGGTTTCTCCCAGATATCAGACGGATAGTGTGATAACGGTTTCTCCTAGATATCAGACGGATAATGTGATAACAGTTTCTCTCACCATTCACTGGATATCAGACGGATTAATTTGATAACGGATTCTCCCACCATTCACTGGATATCAGCCGGATGATTTGAGAACGGTTTCTCCCACCATTCACAAGATATTAGACGGATTATTTGATAACAGTTTCTCCTACCATTCACTGGATATCAGACGGATATTATGATAACAATTTCTCCCACCGTTCACTTGATATCGAACGGATAATGTAATAAAAGTTTCTCCCACCATTCACTGAATTTCAGACGGATAATGTGATCACAGTCCCGCCTACAGAGATATAGATCACAGTCCCGCCTATAGAGACATATATCACAGTCCCGCCAATAGAGATATAGATCACAGTCCCGCCTACAGAAACATATATCACAGTCCCGCCTATAGAGACATATATCACAGTCCCGCCTACAGAGATATAGATCACAGTCCCGCCTACAGAAACATATATCACAGTCCCGTCTATAGAGACATATATCACAGTCCCGCCTACAGAGATATAGATCACAGTCCCGCCTATAGAGATATAGATCACAGTCCCGTCTATAGAGACATATATCACAGTCCCGCCTACAGAGATAAAGATCACAGTCCCGCCTATAGAGATATAGATCACAGTCCCGCCTACAGAGATATAGATCACAGTCCCGCCTATAGATACATATATCACAGTCCCGCCTATAGAGATATAGATCACAGTCCCGTCTATAGAGACATATATCACAGTCCCGTCTATAGAGACATTTATCACAGTCCCGCCTATAGAGACATATATCACAGTCCCGTCTATAGAGACATTTATCACAGTCCCGTCTATAGAGATATAGATCACAGTCCCGCCTATAGAGACATATATCACAGTCCAGTCTATAGAGACATAGATCACAGTCCCGCCTATAGAGACATATATCACAGTCCCGCCTATAGAGCCATATATTACAGTTCCGTCTATAGAGATATATATCACAGTTCCGTCTATAGAGACATATATCACAGTCCCGCTTATAGAGACATATATCACAGTCCCGTCTATAGAGACATATATCACAGTCCCGTCTATAGAGCCATATATTACATTTCCGTCTATAGAGACATTTATCACAGTCCCGCCTATAGAGATATATATCACAGTCCCGTCTATAGAGACATATATCACAGTTACGCCTATAGAGACATATATCACAGTCCCGTCTATAGAGACATATATCACAGTCCCGCCTATAGAGACATATATCACAGTCCCGTCTATAGAGACATTTATCACAGTCCCGTCTATAGAGACATATATCACAGTCCCGTCTATAGAGACATATATCACAGTCCCCCCTATAGAGACATATATCACAGTCCCGTCTATAGAGACATATATCACAGTCCCGTCTATAGAGACATATATCACAGTCCCGTCTATAGAGACATAGATCACAGTCCCGTCTATAGAGACATATATCACAGTCCCGTCTATAGAGACATATATCACAGTCCCGCCTATAGAGACATATATCACAGTCCCGTCTATAGAGACATATATCACAGTCCCTTCTATAGAGACATATATCACAGTCCCGCCTATAGCGATATAGATCACAGTCCCGTCTATAGAGACATATATCACAGTCCCGTCTATAGAGACATAGATCACAGTCCCCCCTAAAGAGACATATATCACAGTCCCGCCTATAGAGACATATATCACAGTCCCGCCTATAGAGATATAGATCACAGTCCCGCCTATAGAGACATATATCACAGTCCCGCCTATAGAGACATATATCACAGTCCCGTCTATAGAGACATATATCACAGTCCCGTCTATAGAGACATATATCACAGTCCCGTCTATAGAGACATATATCACAGTCCCCCCTATAGAGACATATATCACAGTCCCGTCTATAGAGACATAGATCACAGTCCCGTCTATAGAGACATATATCACAGTCCCGTCTATAGAGACATTTATCACAGTCCCGCCTATAGAGACATATATCACAGTCCCGTCTATAGAGACATATATCACAGTCCCTTCTATAGAGACATATATCACAGTCCCGCCTATAGCGATATAGATCACAGTCCCGTCTATAGAGACATGTATCACAGTCCCGTCTATAGAGACATAGATCACAGTCCCCCCTAAAGAGACATATATCACAGTCCCGCCTATAGAGACATATATCACAGTCCCGCCTATAGAGATATAGATCACAGTCCCGCCTATAGAGACATATATCACAGTCCCGTCTATAGAGACATATATCACAGTCCCGCCTATAGAGACATAGATCACAGTCCCGCCTATAGAGATATAGATCACAGTCCCGTCTATAGAGATATGTATCACAGTCATGTCTATAGAGACATATATCACAGACCCGTCTATAGAGATATAGATCACAGTCCCGCCTATAGAGACATATATCACAGTCCCGCCTATAGAGACATATATCACAGTCCCGCCTATAGAGACATATATCACAGTCCCGTCTATAGAGACATATATCACAGTCCCGCCTATAGAGACATATATCACAGTCCCGCCTATAGAGATATAGATCACAGTCCCGCCTATAGAGATATAGATCACAGTCCCGCCTATAGAGATATAGATCACAGTCCCGTCTATAGAGATATATATCACAGTCCCGCCTATAGAGACATATATCACAGTCCCGCCTATAGAGACATATATCACAGTCCCGCCTATAGAATAATATCACAGTCGCTATAGAGACATATATCACAGTCCCGTCTATAGAGACATATATCACAGTCCCGTCTATAGAGACATATATCACAGTCCCGTCTATAGAGACATATATCACAGTCCCGTCTATAGAGACATATATCACAGTCCCGCCTAGATCACAGTCCCGTCTATAGAGACATATATCACAGTCCCGTCTATAGAGACATATATCACAGTCCCGTCTATAGAGACATATATCACAGTCCCGCCTATAGAGACATATATCACAGTCCCGTCTATAGAGACATAGATCACAGTCCCGCCTATAGAGACATATATCACAGTCCCGCCTATAGAGACATATATCACAGTCCCGTCTATAGAGACATATATCACAGTCCCGCCTATAGAGATATAGATCACAGTCCCGCCTATAGAGACATAGATCACAGTCCCGTCTATAGAGACATATATCACAGTCCCGTCTATAGAGACATATATCACAGTCCCGTCTATAGAGACATATATCACAGTCCCGCCTATAGAGACATATATCACAGTCCCGTCTATAGAGACATATATCACAGTCCCGCCTATAGAGACATATATCACAGTCCCGTCTATAGAGACATATATCACAGTCCCCGTCTATAGAGACATATATCACAGTCCCGTCTATAGAGACATATATCACAGTCCCGTCTATAGAGACATATATCACAGTCCCGCCTATAGAGACATATATCACAGTCCCGTCTATAGAGACATATATCACAGTCCCGTCTATAGAGACATATATCACAGTCCCGCCTATAGAGACATATATCACAGTCCCGTCTATAGAGACATATATCACAGTCCCGTCTATAGAGACATATATCACAGTCCCGTCTATAGAGACATATATCACAGTCCCGTCTATAGAGACATATATCACAGTCCCGTCTATAGAGACATATATCACAGTCCCGTCTATAGAGACATATATCACAGTCCCGTCTATAGAGACATATATCACAGTCCCCCCTATAAGAGACATATATCACAGTCCCGTCCTATAGAGACATATATCACAGTCCCCTATAGAGACATATATCACAGTCCCGTCTATAGAGACATATATCACAGTCCCGTCTATAGAGACATATATCACAGTCCCGTCTATAGAGACATATATCACAGTCCCGTCTATAGAGACATATATCACAGTCCCGCTATAGAACATATACAGTCCCGTCTATAGAGACATATATCACAGTCCCGCCTATAGAGACATATATCACAGTCCCGTCTATAGAGACATATATCACAGTCCCGTCTATAGAGACATATATCACAGTCCCGTCTATAGAGACATATATCACAGTCCCGTCTATAGAGACATATATCACAGTCCCGTCTATAGAGACATATATCACAGTCCCTATAAGCATAATCACAGTCCCGTCTATAGAGACATATATCACAGTCCCGTCTATAGAGACATATATCACAGTCCCGTCTATAGAGACATATATATCACAGTCCCGTCTATAGAGACATATATCACAGTCCCGTCTATAGAGACATATATCACAGTCCCGTCCTATAGAGACATATATCACAGTCCCGTCTATAGAGACATATATCACAGTCCCGCTATAGAGACATATATCACAGTCCCGTCTATAGAGACATATATCACAGTCCCGCTATAGAGACATATATCACAGTCCCGCCTATAGAGACATATATCACAGTCCCCCCTAAAGAGACATATATCACAGTCCCGTCTATAGAGACATATATCACAGTCCCGTCTATAGAGACATAAATCACAGTCCCGCCTATAGAGACATATATCACAGTCCCGTCTATAGAGACATATATCACAGTCCCGCCTATAGAGACATATATCACAGTCCCGCCTATAGAGACATATATCACAGTCCCGTCTATAGAGACATATATCACAGTCCCGCCTATAGAGACATATATCACAGTCCCGTCTATAGAGACATATATCACAGTCCCGTCTATAGAGACATATATCACAGTCCCGCCTATAGAGACATAGATCTCACAGTCCCGCTAGAGACATATATCACAGTCCCGCCTATAGAGACATATATCACAGTCCCGTCCTATAGAGACATATATCACAGTCCCGCCTATAGAGATATATATCACAGTCCCGTCTATAGAGACATATATCACAGTCCCGCCTATAGAGACATATATCACAGTCCCGTCTATAGAGACATATATCACAGTCCCGTCTATAGAGACATATATCACAGTCCCGTCTATAGAGACATATATCACAGTCCCGCCTATAGAGATATATATCACAGTCCCGTCTATAGAGACATATATCACAGTCCCGTCTATAGAGACATATATCACAGTCCCGCCTATAGAGACATATATCACAGTCCCGTCTATAGAGACATATATCACAGTCCCGTCTATAGAGACATATATCACAGTCCCGTCTATAGAGACATATATCACAGTCCCGTCTATAGAGACATATATCACAGTCCCGCCTATAGAGATATAGATCACAGTCCCGCCTATAGAGATATAATCACAGTCCCACCTATAGAGACATATATCACAGTCCCGTCTATAGAGACATATATCACAGTCCCCGTCTATAGAGACATATATCACAGTCCCGTCTATAGAGACATATATCACAGCCCCCCTATAGAGACATAGATCACAGTCCCGTCTATAGAGACATTTATCACAGTCCCGTCTATAGAGACATATATCACAGTCCCTTCTATAGAGACATATATCACAGTCCCGTCTATAGAGACATATATCACAGTCCCGCCTATAGAGATATAGATCACAGTCCCGTCTATAGAGACATAGATCACAGTCCCGTTTATAGAGACATATATCACAGTCCCGTCTATAGAGACATTTATCACAGTCCCGCCTATAGA
Source organism: Argopecten irradians (assembly GCF_041381155.1). Classification (NCBI taxonomy): domain Eukaryota; kingdom Metazoa; phylum Mollusca; class Bivalvia; order Pectinida; family Pectinidae; genus Argopecten; species Argopecten irradians. The sequence goes on along the minus strand of NC_091136.1, from coordinate 69,421,463 downwards.
GACATATATCACAGTCCCGCCTATAGAGACATATATCACAGTCCCGTCTATAGAGACATATATCACAGTCCCGTCTATAGAGAATATATCACAGTCCGTCCCCCTAAAGGAGACATAGATCACAGTCCCGTCTATAGAGACATTTATCACAGTCCCGCCTATAGAGACATATATCACAGTCCCGCCTATAGAGACATAGATCACAGTCCCGCCTATAGAGATATAGTATCACAGTCCCGCCTATAGAGACATATATCACAGTCCCGTCTATAGAGACATATATCACAGTCCCGCCTATAGAGACATATATCACAGTCCCGCCTATAGAGATATAGATCACAGTCCCGCCTATAGAGACATATAGATCACAGTCCCGCCTATAGAGACATAGATCACAGTCCCGCCTATAGAGATATAGATCACAGTCCCGTCCTATAGAGACATATATCACAGTCCCGTCTATAGAGACATATATCACAGTCCCGCCTATAGAGACATAGATCACAGTCCCGCTATAGAGACATATATCTCCCGCCTATATCTAGTCACAGTCCCGCCTATAGTAGATCATCCCGCCTATAGACGGAACATAACTTAGAGCCCATCTACCTAGTACTTCGTATCTTGTCTGTCCTAAGTAGTATTAGGACGAAACACCCATCTACCTAGTGCTTCGTATCTTGTCTGTCCTTAGTAGTATTAGGACGGAACACCCATCTACCTAGTACTTCGTATCTTGTCTGTCCTTAGTAGTATGAGGACGGAACACCCATCTACCTAGTACTTCGTATCTTGTCTGTCCTTAGTAGTATTAGGACGGAACACCCATCTACCTAGTACTTCGTATCTTGTCTGTCCTTAGTAGTATTAGGACGGAACACCCATCTACCTAGTACTTCGTATCTTGTCTGTCCTTAGTAGTATTAGGACGGAACACCCATCTACCTAGTACTTCGTATCTTGTCTGTCCTTAGTAGTATTAGGACGAAACACCAATCTACCTAGTACTTCGTATCTTGTCTGTCCTTAGTAGTATTAGGACGGAACACCCATCTACCTAGTACTTCGTATCTTGTCTGTCCTTAGTAGTATTAGGACGGAACACCCATCTACCTAGTACTTCGTATCTTGTCTGTCCTTAGTAGTATTAGGACGGAACACCCATCTACCTAGTGCTTCGTATCTTGTCTGTCCTTAGTAGTATTAGGACGGAACACCCATCTACCTAGTACTTCGTATCTTGTCTGTCCTTAGTAGTATTAGGACGGAACACCCATCTACCTAGTACTTCGTATCTTGTCTGTCCTTAGTAGTATGAGGACGGAACACCCATCTACCTAGTACTTCGTATCTTGTCTGTCCTTAGTAGTATGAGGACGGAACACACCCTCTACCTAGTACTTCGTATCTTGTCTTCCTAGTAATAGACGACACCATCTACCTAGTACTTCGTATCTTGTCTGTCCTTAGTAGTATGAGGACGGAACACCATCTACCTAGTACTTCGTATCTTGTCTGTCCTTAGTAGTATTAGGACGGAACACCCATCTACCTAGTACTTCGTATCTTGTCTGTCCTTAGTAGTATTAGGACGGAACACCCATCTACCTAGTACTTCGTATCTTGTCTGTCCTTAGTAGTATTAGGACGGAACACCCATCTACCTAGTACTTCGTATCTTGTCTGTCCTTAGTAGTATTAGGACGGAACACCCATCTACCTAGTACTTTCGTATCTTGTCTGTCCTTAGTAGTATTAGGACGGAACACCCATCTACCTAGTACTTTCGTATCTTGTCTGTCCTTAGTAGTATTAGGACGGAACACCCATCTACCTAGTACTTCGTATCTTGTCTGTCCTTAGTAGTATTAGAACGGAACACCTATCTACCTAGTACTTCGTATCTTGTCTGTCCTTAGTAGTATTAGGACGGAACACCCATCTACCTAGTACTTCGTATCTTGTCTGTCCTTAGTAGTATTAGGACGGAACACCCATCTACCTAGTACTTCGTATCTTGTCTGTCCTAAGTAGTATTAGGACGGAACATCCATCTACCTAGTGCTTCGTATCTTGTCTGTCCTTAGTAGTATTAGGACGGAACACCCATCTACCTAGTACTTCGTATCTTGTCTGTCCTAAGTAGTATTAGGACGGAACACCCATCTACCTAGTACTTCGTATCTTGTCTGTCCTTAGTAGTATTAGGACGGAACACCCATCTACCTAGTACTTCGTATCTTGTCTGTCCTTAGTAGTATTAGGACGGAACACCCATCTACCTAGTACTTCGTATCTTGTCTGTCCTTAGTAGTATTAGGACGGAACACCCATCTACCTAGTACTTCGTATCTTGTCTGTCCTTAGTAGTATTAGGACGGAACACCCATCTACCTAGTACTTCGTATCTTGTCTGTCCTTAGTAGTATTAGGACGGAACACCCATCTACCTAGTACTTCGTATCTTGTCTGTCCTTAGTAGTATTAGGACGGAACACCCATCTACCTAGTACTTCGTATCTTGTCTGTCCTTAGTAGTATTAGGACGGAAAACCCATCTACCTAGTACTTCGTATCTTGTCTGTCCTTAGTAGTATTAGGACGGAACACCCATCTACCTAGTACTTCGTATCTTGTCTGTCCTTAGTAGTATTAGGACGGAACACCCATCTACCTAGTACTTCGTATCTTGTCTGTCCTTAGTAGTATTAGGACGAAACACCCATCTACCTAGTACTTCGTATCTTGTCTGTCCTTAGTAGTATTAGGACGGAACACCCATCTACCTAGTACTTCGTATCTTGTCTGTCCTTAGTAGTATTAGGACGGAACACCCATCTACCTAGTACTTCGTATCTTGTCTGTCCTTAGTAGTATTAGGACGGAACACCCATCTACCTAGTACTTCGTATCTTGTCTGTCCTTAGTAGTATTAGGACGGAACACCCATCTACCTAGTACTTCGTATCTTGTCTGTCCTTAGTAGTATGAGGACGGAACACCCATCTACCTAGTACTTCGTATCTTGTCTGTCCTTAGTAGTATTAGGACGGAACACCCATCTACCTAGTACTTCGTATCTTGTCTGTCCTTAGTAGTATTAGGACGGAACACCCATCTACCTAGTACTTCGTATCTTGTCTGTCCTTAGTAGTATTAGGACGGAACACCCATCTACCTAGTACTTCGTATCTTGTCTGTCCTTAGTAGTATTAGGACGGAACACCCATCTACCTAGTACTTCGTATCTTGTCTGTCCTTAGTAGTATTAGGACGGAACACCCATCTACCTAGTACTTCGTATCTTGTCTGTCCTTAGTAGTATTAGGACGAAACACCCATCTACCTAGTACTTCGTATCTTGTCTGTCCTTAGTAGTATGAGGACGGAACACCCATCTACCTAGTGCTTCGTATCTTGTCTGTCCTTAGTAGTATTAGGACTGAACACCCATCTACCTAGTACTTCGTATCTTGTCTGTCCTAAGTAGTATTAGGACGAACAATCCATCTACCTAGTATTCGTATCTTGTCTGTCCTTAGTAGTATTAGGACGGAACACCCATCTACCTAGTACTTCGTATCTTGTCTGTCCTTAGTAGTATTAGGACGGAACACCATCTACCTAGTACTTCGTATCTTGTCTGTCCTTAGTAGTATTAGGACGGAACACCCATCTACCTAGTACTTCGTATCTTGTCTGTCCTTAGTAGTATTAGGACGGAACACCCATCTACCTAGTACTTCGTATCTTGTCTGTCCTTAGTAGTATTAGGACGGAACACCCATCTACCTAGTACTTCGTATCTTGTCTGTCCTAAGTAGTATTAGGACGGAACACCCATCTACCTAGTACTTCGTATCTTGTCTGTCCTTAGTAGTATTAGGACGGAACACCCATCTACCTAGTACTTCGTATCTTGTCTGTCCTTAGTAGTATTAGGACGGAACACCCATCTACCTAGTACTTCGTATCTTGTCTGTCCTTAGTAGTATTAGGACGGAACACCCATCTACCTAGTACTTCGTATCTTGTCTGTCCTTAGTAGTATTAGGACGGAACACCCATCTACCTAGTACTTCGTATCTTGTCTGTCCTTAGTAGTATGAGGACGGAACACCCATCTACCTAGTACTTCGTATCTTGTCTGTCCTTAGTAGTATTAGGACGGAACACCCATCTACCTAGTACTTCGTATCTTGTCTGTCCTTAGTAGTATGAGGACGGAAACACCATCTACCTAGTACTTCGTATCTTGTCTGTCCTTAGTAGTATTAGGACGGAACACCCATCTACCTAGTACTTCGTATCTTGTCTGTCCTTAGTAGTATTAGGACGGAACACCCATCTACCTAGTACTTCGTATCTTGTCTGTCCTTAGTAGTATTAGGACGGAACACCCATCTACCTAGTACTTCGTATCTTGTCTGTCCTTAGTAGTATTAGGACGGAACACCATCTACCTAGTACTTCGTATCTTGTCTGTCCTTAGTAGTATTAGGAGGACGGAACACCCATCTACCTAGTACTTCGTATCTTGTCTGTCCTTAGTAGTATTAGGACGGAAACACCCATCTACCTAGTACTTCGTATCTTGTCTGTCCTTAGTAGTATTAGGACGGAACGACACCATCTACCTAGTACTTCGTATCTTGTCTGTCCTTAGTAGTATTAGGACGGAACACCCCATCTACCTAGTACTTCGTATCTTGTCTGTCCTTAGTAGTATTAGGACGGAACACCCATCTACCTAGTACTTCGTATCTTGTCTGTCCTTAGTAGTATTAGGACGGAACACCCATCTACCTAGTACTTCGTATCTTGTCTGTCCTTAGTAGTATTAGGACGGAACACCCATCTACCTAGTACTTATCTTGTCTGTCCTTAGTATCTTACCTCTGTCCTTCCTTAGTAGTATTAGGACGGAACACCCATCTACCTAGTACTTCGTATCTTGTCTGTCCTTAGTAGTATTAGGACGGAACACCATCTACCTAGTACTTCGTATCTTGTCTGTCCTTAGTAGTATGAGGATGAAACACCCATCTACCTAGTACTTCGTATCTTGTCTGTCCTTAGTAGTATTAGGACGGAACACCCATCTACCTAGTACTTCGTATCTTGTCTGTCCTTAGTAGTATTAGGACGGAACACCCATCTACCTAGTACTTCGTATCTTGTCTGTCCTTAGTAGTATGAGGACGGAACACCCATCTACCTAGTACTTCGTATCTTGTCTGTCCTTAGTAGTATTAGGACGGAACACCCATCTACCTAGTACTTCGTATCTTGTCTGTCCTTAGTAGTATTAGGACGGAACACCCATCTACCTAGTACTTCGTATCTTGTCTGTCCTTAGTAGTATTAGGACGGAACACCCATCTACCTAGTACTTCGTATCTTGTCTGTCCTTAGTAGTATTAGGACGGAACACCCATCTACCTAGTACTTCGTATCTTGTCTGTCCTTAGTAGTATGAGGACGGAACACCCATCTACCTAGTACTTCGTATCTTGTCTGTCCTTAGTAAGTATTAGGACGGAACAACCCCATCTACCTAGTACTTTGTATCTTGTCTGTCCTTAGTAGTATTAGGACGGAACACCAATCTACCTAGTACTTCGTATCTTGTCTGTCCTTAGTAGTATTAGGACGGAACACCCATCTACCTAGTACTTCGTATCTTGTCTGTCCTTAGTAGTATTAGGACGGAACACCCATCTACCTAGTACTTCGTATCTTGTCTGTCCTTAGTAGTATTAGGACGGAACACCCATCTACCTAGTACTTCGTATCTTGTCTGTCCTTAGTAGTATGAGGACGGAACACCAATCTACCTAGTACTTCGTATCTTGTCTGTCCTTAGTAGTATTAGGACGGAACACCCATCTACCTAGTACTTCGTATCTTGTCTGTCCTTAGTAGTATTAGGACGAAACACCCATCTACCTAGTACTTCGTATCTTGTCTGTCCTTAGTAGTATTAGGACGGAACACCCATCTACCTAGTACTTCGTATCTTGTCTGTCCTTAGTAGTATTAGGACGGAACACCCATCTACCTAGTACTTCGTATCTTGTCTGTCCTTAGTAGTATTAGGACGAAACACCCATCTACCTAGTACTTCGTATCTTGTCTGTCCTTAGTAGTATTAGGACGGAACACCCATCTACCTAGTACTTCGTATCTTGTCTGTCCTTAGTAGTATTAGGACGGAACACCCATCTACCTAGTACTTCGTATCTTGTCTGTCCTTAGTAGTATTAGGACGGAACACCCATCTACCTAGTACTTCGTATCTTGTCTGTCCTTAGTAGTATGAGGACGAAACACCAATCTACCTAGTACTTCGTATCTTGTCTGTCCTTAGTAGTATAGGACGGAACACCCATCTACCTAGTACTTCGTATCTTGTCTGTCCTTAGTAGTATGAGGACGGAACACCCATCTACCTAGTACTTCGTATCTTGTCTGTCCTTAGTAGTATAGGACGGAACACCCATCTACCTAGTACTTCGTATCTTGTCTGTCCTTAGTAGTATTAGGACGGAACACCCATCTACCTAGTACTTCGTATCTTGTCTGTCCTTAGTAGTATGGACGGAACACCCATCTACCTAGTGCTTCGTATCTTGTCTGTCCTTAGTAGTATTAGGACGGAACACCAATCTACCTAGTACTTCGTATCTTGTCTGTCCTTAGTAGTATGAGGACGGAACACCCATCTACCTAGTACTTCGTATCTTGTCTGTCCTTAGTAGTATTAGGACGGAACACCCATCTACCTAGTACTTTCGTATCTTGTCTGTCCTTAGTAGTATGAGGACGGAACACCCATCTACCTAGTACTTCGTATCTTGTCTGTCCTTAGTAGTATAGGGAACACTACCCCATCTACCTAGTACTTCGTATCTTGTCTGTCCTTAGTATTAGGGACGGAACACCCATCTACCTAGTACTTCGTATCTTGTCTGTCCTTAGTAGTATTAGGACGGAACACCCATCTACCTAGTACTTCGTATCTTGTCTGTCCTTAGTAGTATTAGGACGGAAACACCAATCTACCTAGTACTTCGTATCTTGTCTGTCCTTAGTAGTATTAGGACGGAACACCCATCTACCTAGTACTTCGTATCTTGTCTGTCCTTAGTAGTATTAGGACGGAACACCCAATCTACCTAGTACTTCGTATCTTGTCTGTCCTTAGTAGTATTAGGACGGAACACCCATCTACCTAGTACTTCGTATCTTGTCTGTCCTTAGTAGTATTAGGACGGAACACCCATCTACCTAGTACTTCGTATCTTGTCTGTCCTTAGTAGTATTAGGACGGAACACCCATCTACCTAGTACTTCGTATCTTGTCTGTCCTTAGTAGTATTAGGACGGAACACCCATCTACCTAGTACTTCGTATCTTGTCTGTCCTTAGTAGTATTAGGACGGAACACCCATCTACCTAGTACTTCGTATCTTGTCTGTCCTTAGTAGTATGAGGACGGAACACCAATCTACCTAGTACTTCGTATCTTGTCTGTCCTTAGTAGTATTAGGACGGAACCTCCATCTTCCTAGTACTTAGTATCTTGTCTGTCCTTAGTAGTATGAGGACGGAACACCCATCTACCTAGTACTTCGTATCTTGTCTGTCCTTAGTAGTATAGGACGGAACACCCATCTACCTAGTACTTCGTATCTTGTCTGTCCTTAGTAGTATTAGGACGGAACACCATCTACTCTACCTAGTATTGGACGACACCATACCTAGTCTTGTATCTTGTCTGTCCTTAGTAGTATTAGGACGGAACACCCATCTACCTAGTACTTCGTATCTTGTCTGTCCTTAGTAGTATTAGGACGGAACACCCATCTACCTAGTACTTCGTATCTTGTCTGTCCTTAGTAGTATTAGGACGGAACACCCATCTACCTAGTACTTCGTATCTTGTCTGTCCTTAGTAGTATTAGGACGGAACACCCATCTACCTAGTACTTCGTATCTTGTCTGTCCTTAGTAGTATTAGGACGGAACACCCATCTACCTAGTACTTCGTATCTTGTCTGTCCTTAGTAGTATTAGGACGGAACACCCATCTACCTAGTACTTCGTATCTTGTCTGTCCTTAGTAGTATAGGACGGAAACACCCATCTACCTAGTACTTCGTATCTTGTCTGTCCTTAGTAGTATGAGGACGGAACACCCTCCTCTACCTAGTACTTCGTATCTTGTCTGTCCTTAGTAGTATTAGGACGGAACACCCATCTACCTAGTACTTCGTATCTTGTCTGTCCTTAGTAGTATTAGGACGGAACACCCATCTACCTAGTACTTCGTATCTTGTCTGTCCTTAAAGTATTAGGACGGAACACCCATCTACCTAGTACTTTGTATCTTGTCTGTCCTTAGTAGTATAGGACGGAACACCCATCTACCTAGTACTTCGTATCTTGTCTGTCCTTAGTAGTATTAGGACGGAACACACCATCTACCTAGTACTTCGTATCTTGTCTGTCCTTAGTAGTATTAGGACGAAACACCCATCTACCTAGTACTTCGTATCTTGTCTGTCCTTAGTAGTATTAGGACGGAACACCCATCTACCTAGTACTTCGTATCTTGTCTGTCCTTAGTAGTATTAGGACGGAACACCCATCTACCTAGTACTTCGTATCTTGTCTGTCCTTAGTGGTATTAGGACGGAACACCCATCTTCCTAGTACTTAGTATCTTGTCTGTCCTTAGTAGTATGAGGACGGAACACCCATCTACCTAGTACTTCGTATCTTGTCTGTCCTTAGTAGTATTAGGACGGAACACCCATCTACCTAGTACTTCGTATCTTGTCTGTCCTTAGTAGTATTAGGACGGAACACCCATCTACCTAGTACTTCGTATCTTGTCTGTCCTTAGTAGTATTAGGACGGAACACCCATCTACCCAGTGCTTCGTATCTTGTCTGTACTTAGTAGTATGAGGACGGAAACCTAGTACTTTGTATCTTGTCTGTCCTTAGTAGTATTAGGACGGAACACCCATCTACCTAGTACTTCGTATCTTGTCTGTCCTTAGTAGTATTAGGACGGAACACCCATCTACCTAGTACTTCGTATCTTGTCTGTCCTTAGTAGTATGAGGACGGAACACCCATCTACCTAGTACTTCGTATCTTGTCTGTCCTTAGTAGTATTAGGACGGAACACCCATCTACCTAGTACTTCGTATCTTGTCTGTCCTTAGTAGTATGAGGACGGAACACCCATCTACCTAGTACTTCGTATCTTGTCTGTCCTTAGTAGTATAGGGACGGAACACCCATCTACCTAGTACTTCGTATCTTGTCTGTCCTTAGTAGTATGAGGACGGAACACCCATCTACCTAGTACTTCGTATCTTGTCTGTCCTTAGTAGTATTAGGACGGAACACCCATCTACCTAGTACTTCGTATCTTGTCTGTCCTTAGTAGTATTAGGACGGAACACCCATCTACCTAGTACTTCGTATCTTGTCTGTCCTTAGTAGTATGAGACGGAACACCCATCTACCTAGTACTTCGTATCTTGTCTGTCCTTAGTAGTATGAGGACGGAACACCCATCTACCTAGTACTTCGTATCTTGTCTGTCCTTAGTAGTATGAGGACGGAACACCCATCTACCTAGTACTTCGTATCTTGTCTGTCCTTAGTAGTATGGGGACGAAACACCATCTACCTAAGTACTTCGTATCTTGTCTGTCCTTAGTAGTATAGGACGAACACCCATCTACCTAGTACTTCGTATCTTGTCTGTCCTTAGTAGTATAGGACGAACACCCATACCATGCTTCGTATCTGTATGTCCTTAGTAGTATAGTATAAGGACGAAACACCCATCTACCTAGTACTTCGTATCTTGTCTGTCTGTCTATAGTAGTATTAGGACGGAACACCCATCTACCTAGTACTTCGTATCTTGTCTGTCCTTAGTAGTATGAGGACGGAACACCCATCTACCTAGTACTTCGTATCTTGTCTGTCCTTAGTAGTATTAGGACGGAACACCCATCTACCTAGTACTTCGTATCTTGTCTGTCCTTAGTAGTATTAGGACGGAACACCCATCTACCTAGTACTTCGTATCTTGTCTGTCCTAAGTAGTATTAGGACGGAACACCCATCTACCTAGTACTTCGTATCTTGTCTGTCCTTAGTGTATATTAGGACGGAACATCCATCTACCTAGTACTTCGTATCTTGTCTGTCCTTAGTAGTATTAGGACGGAACACCCATCTACCTAGTACTTCGTATCTTGTCTGTCCTTAGTAGTATTAGGACGGAACACCCATCTACCTAGTACTTCGTATCTTGTCTGTCCTTAGTAGTATTAGGACGGAACACCCATCTACCTAGTACTTCGTATCTTGTCTGTCCTTAGTAGTATGAGGACGGAACACCCATCTACCTAGTACTTCGTATCTTGTCTGTCCTTAGTAGTATGAGGACGGAACACCCATCTACCTAGTACTTCGTATCTTGTCTGTCCTTAGTAGTATGAGGACGGAACACCAATCTACCTAGTACTTCGTATCTTGTCTGTCCTTAGTAGTATGAGGACGGAACACCCATCTACCTAGTGTTCCGTATAATGTCTGTCCTTAGTAGTATGAGGACGGATCACCCATCTACCTAGTGTTCTATATATTGTCTGTTCTTAGTAGTATGAGGACGGAACACCCATCTACCTAGCACTTCGTATCTTGTCTGTCCTAAGTAGTATTAGGACTGAACATCCATCTACCAAGTACTTTGTATCTTGTCTGTCCTTACTAGTATCAGCATGGATCACCCATCTATCTAGTGTACTGTATCTTCTCTGTCCTTAGTAGTATGAGGACGGAACACCCATCTACCTAGTGTTCCGTATAATGTCTGTCCTTAGTAGTATGAGGACGGAACACCCATCTACCTACTACTTCGTATCTTGTCTGTCCTTAGTAGTATGAGGACGGAACACCAACTAAAGGTCCTAATGATAACTGAAGTTCTCTTGCACCATACTGACATTCTACCACTAGCCAGTACGAGATCTAGGGGTCCTTATGATAACTGGAGTTCTCTTGCATAATATATACAATGTACTACCAGTCAGTATGGGATCTAGGGATCCTAATGATAACTGGAGTTCTCTTGCATAATATTTACAAGGTACCACCTGTCAGTACGAGATCTAGGGGTCCTTATGATTACTGGAGTTCTCTTGCATAATATATACAATGTACTACCAGTCAGTATGGGATCTAGGGATCCTAATGATAACTGGAGTTCTCTTGCATAATATTTACAAGGTACCACCTGTCAGTACGAGATCTAGGGGTCTTAATGATAACTCGAGTTATCTTGCATAATATTTACAAGGTACCATCAGTCGGTATGGGATCTAGGGTTTCTAATGAAAACTGGAGTTCTCTCGCATCATACTGACAAGGTACCATCAGTCAGTATGGATTGTAGGGGCCCTAATGATAACTGGAGTTCTCATTCATCATACTGACAACGTACCACCAGTCAGTATGGGATGTAGGGGCCCTAATGATGAGTGGAGTTCTCTTGCATAATATTTACAAGGTATCATCAGTCAGTATGGGATCAAGGGGTCTTAATGATAACTGGAGTTCTCTTGCATCATACTGACACGGTACCATCAGTCAGTATGGGATGTAGCGGTCCTAATGATAACTGGAGTTCTCATTCATCATACTGACAAGGTACTACCAGTCAGTATGGGATCTTGGGGTCCTAATGATAACTGGAGTTCTCATTCATCATACTGACAAGGTACCACCAGTCAATGGAAATAAAGATTACACTCGCCTTATCTGTCCTGATGGTAGTTTTCCTGTTTGTTTGATATATATTATCTATATATTGCGCCTGTTGTCTAATTCTTTTAACAATACCTTGTAATTTTGTAATTTTCTTTATATTTATATTGTTAATGAAATATTTCTGAAATGAAATATATTATCTATTTGTCATATTTGATGATTTTTAGAAATGCCAACAGATGACAGTATCCTTTGAGGAGATCAAATGAAACATTGCAGCAAATTAAAGAGTCTACTCATTGTAAATCGTAACCAATCATATTGTCTATGATTTAATGACGAGGCAATTCTTACTTCATTGACTTAATTAAGTGCTCATTAAAATGATTCTCTTGTCAAATATCTATTTATGGTATTGTGGATTTACATAATGACACAGGTGAGTCATAACCGACGTCTGGCACGGTAAGACTATTGCAACATCAATTAATATCAGTTATTTACAAACACGTCCAGCTTTGATCCCCGTGGTAAATGATAATACCACCGTGACCATATTTAGATATGTTATGATATTTATCTTATTGGCAATTCTAATAATGTTCAACGATCCCTTTCATAAGGAAGGTTCAGAAATAATCCGTGAATATCATTAGCTGAGATTATAATTAATATCAGGTGCAATATTGTTACAGTGACCACATGACAGCACGTGTCACTGAAATGGGCTTTAAACATATCTTCTGACGCTTAACACTTCAAACCGCATGCATTACGTGTAGGTATTAATCTCTTCCTTCTCGAAAAGGCATTTGCGTATCAATAAATAAAACACGTCACGAACAGGTGTGCATTTGAAAATAATGCTGGTGTACAGTATAATACAGATATAAAAAAACCAATAACGTGACTTTGTATTGGTATGGCGTGATAATACCATTATCTGCCTTAATTTAGTTGATCAATAAGATCGATTTCGTAATTCCTGTATCTAATATGAATATTTATTGGATGGCAAAATATATATATTGCACTCCATCATTGAATAATTTGTAATCATTTGGATAATGCAGATTTGATGTTTATTCTTTTAGATTATACTATCTTAATCTGGAACAAACTATGTAAATGCTATTACAACAGTAGCACATTTCTGTACAACACATTGAAAATAAAGTTTGAAATTAGGTGGTTAATGATAGGCCTTAATGATATACATTCAACGTTATCATTCTTATTGCAATAATTCATATTAAATGGGATTTATCGCTAAACGTTCTAAATTCCTTCGATCATTATACTCTGTATAGATACACTTGCAATCATATGGATACATTGTGTGCTTTAAATTAAAAAATGTGATTGGCCGATATACCCGCATTGGGTGCGTCAATATTGCTTGAGTGGCAAAATTGGTGACGTCAGCAGATTTCGATTAATGGTCAAGTTTCCCAGAAATATTGGAAATGCAATAAAAAAGACTATTGGTGTTACAGTAATAACGAATGATTACAAAAAACAAAAAATATGAATTGCTGAAAAGATTTTGACATTAACTATGATAGGAGGGATTACGATGTATTTGTTAAGAATAAATCAAAATTGCTCAAGTTTCATTATTAAGAGATGATCGGTGATACTCAAATATCGAAGAGATAGTAGGCGGAAACCTAATCGTATCGAGATTTTTGGCCGTAACTATTAGTATAATCGATGGAATTGTCCATTAGATCAGAGGTCCTCGGCTGAAGTGTGTTGATGAAGAGGTCATCGGCTTTAGTCTTTTAGAGGAAAGATCATCGGCTTTATTATTTCAGATGGAAAATCCTTAGCTTTAGTCTTTTAAAGAAAGCCCTCAGCTGTAGTCTATAAGTGAAGATATCGATGGTTATAATTCATTTTCATCAGCTGTTGTCGAAGTGAAGAGATTGTTAGATGAAGTTTATTAGTAAAGAGATCGTCGGCTGTTGTCGTCTAAGACTGGTAGCGGAAGAGATCGTCGACGGTAGTCTAATCATGAAGCGATCGTTGATATGCTTCTGGTATACAGTCAAGTAAACCTATAAAAGACACATAAAGTCTATTTTACGGGCTTGTTTGATATATGATATAATGTGGTTGCATGTGCCTGATAAAGGTAATAAATCATACAAGGCCTTTGATACGTGACATACACTTGTATTAAACACTACGATTCATCATTCTTCATTGATACATGTGCATATCAAAGCGGTACTAATTGGAAACAAAACTAGCTAATTGAGTTTGATCAGAAATGCACTATAAATTACATAGCAATGCAAGTATGGAATGTATAAATCATTTTATGCTGAAATGTGGATATTGAATAATTCCTATTGCGTAACACGATAGAGAAGAGCTAGTAGACATACACAGTAGAAGTAAGCAGATTTACCTCGCTCTGATAGAACTTTCCTACTGAACAGTTTCGCATAGTATCGCTGGAAAAATAAAACAAATATATCAGGAATATAGGAAAATCAATAATGCTTTTTATAAAAAAAATTACTGAATCTTATCTCTTTATTTGTCTGTCAGATATTAATCGTTTTCATATGTTGTTATGTTTCCAAGTGGAATCATGTTCCTTTGCCACATTTTATACTGTCATTAAAAGTCAAGTACTTAGTAAAGCTCTTAATCACAATCTGTTTTGTAATAGGCATATAGTATATTCCTACCAGAAATATAGCTTCCTTATTTTCTTGTTCTCTATTATTATTTGTCACGTTTAATGATGTTGGTTTTTTTAGAAAGATGTCGAATGTTGATGGTTAAACTTTGTTTTCTCTGCTGTTGTAATTTACCAATACAGATAAAACATAACCGCAAATTAAAGAATCAAGGTAAAAACGCTTTGTTATAATCAGATCAAGAGGTCGGCCATAAAGTTATCCGAAAGTCTTCACCAATCCGCATTATTAACCCCATGAGTTTGCCAACACCAACCGACGCTTGTCTAATCATTTAAACAAAATTAACATGACGCAGTGATGCTGCTACCTAGAAACAAAAAAATAAACAAATATGTAGGGAAATCATCTCCCGCAGCTAAGTAGTAACTGATGATATGGTTCGTGGATATTAGGTTATAATAAGGAAGACTTCTTAGAGTCCTTATTCTAAGAGACCAATATGGTGAATAACGAAACCTAGCCCTACCTGGCCAGTGTCACATAGACAAGTCACAATTGTGTGGCCTGGCCCCATCAGTCTGGCTACTTGCTCCGCGGCAGACACATTCAACCCCGTCGACGCTCCCACAAACAAACCCTCTTCGTGAAGTAAACGAAACGTCTGTCACGAAAGAAAACGATCGAACACTGAATTACGGCCAAGTGATATGTACAAATAAAAAAATGATTTATGGACCATATGTGACTTCACTTCCTCGTACAACGAATGAAGTGACAAAACAAGTATCTTTTATCTAATTTAATTTCTAATTTTTTAAATACAATAAACATTAGTTACGATTTATTGTAATGCTTCCAAAAAGATCAATATGAACATACGGGGATATTGATGCTAATGAAGACATGTTTTATACGATTTCCGACACAATTAAGATACAATTCAAAATGTCTTCCAAATTCAATACTTATGAACAAACACGATAATCATAAATCACGTGGTTCGTTAAAATTACCATGGCGACAGCGTCCGTATCCAGAATCGTCATGGCATCATCAATGGGCGCGTCCTTGAGATTGTTAGTGACCCGACCTTGACCTATCCCCTCCGCTATTGAACTGCCCTCTGACCTTTCTAGCTTTCCATGTTTAATATGACTGTACAGAACACTTCCCTGGAAAGGACACCGTTATCAGATTAATTAAGTTCGTCATTATGTATAAATATCAGAGACATCGGTCAGTGAAACATTTGAACTTGTATGTATATCACGAACATAGGCCATTGAAAGGTTTAGACAACTTTATACTAATTTGTTTTGTATGTTTTTAAAACCGTTAACCTTTACACTACATGGATTTATATTGGTTTGCTGTGACTGATCATAAGATTATGAACAGCAAAACTGTCAAAACTTAAAATACCTAAACTTAATATAAAATTGCACCAATCACACACGTGTTCGAAATTTCTAATAAACCATGTCAGTTGACGAATATCATAAATCTCCACTTGGCCTGTTATCAGTCTGTTACATACATCACGTAAAGCATTGACTCATCAATATTACCTGCGGATCAGCCAGAAACACCTGTATGTTGGGGTTCTGTTCCTTTAGGTAAGTTCCAACACCTGTCAAGGCAATAGAAACATATTAAATCACCGATCACCTTCTACATTATCATACAAATTAAACTTAAATTAGCGAAAAAATATCGTCTGATAATTTTGTAATTAGTAACAAATTATCTGATTTATTTAGTTTACAAATATCAATTTTGAATGTAGGTAAGCAATAAAGATTATGTAGTATATATAATGAAGCCAGCCAGATGTATCTATATTTTAACATCAAATAACTGTCATCTACAAATAGACATGGGAACATCCATCAATCACATAAAACAGATCTCCCCAGCAATCTAGTGAAATTTGTGTCACACTTAATTTTTAAAACTTCAGAAAGGAAACGTGAGAGATAACTAACAAAAACATACAACTAATAAGACGGGGACTTAAATTAACACTTCATAATCATTCTGATTCGTGATTCATTAGTGCTGGCTATATCATTGCTGTGTTTACGAGTTGTTTTTAAGCCGATATTTAAATTCACACATCAATATATATTAGCTACAAATATCATCGGATTAATGACATACTGTCCACAACTTTCCAAAATTAATGCAATAAAACGACGCGACACTGTTTTCTCACATTGCTACTAAATAACGACGTTAATGTTTAAAAACTGCCCAAGCCATGCACAATATTTTAAAATTTGCCTTGGGTTATTATGAAAATAAAACAAGAGGAAATTGTAAGAACAAAATAGTTTCCACAAAATTATGTATTGATATTGTTCATTCAATTGGGAAAGGAATTATATGAGTTTAAAGCATGTTGTCTTAAGATGTGATGAACGAAATTATGATTAATATAGAATTAACCAGTTTACTGGTTCTGCTGGAGGCGACTTAAATCTAATGACGGGACAATACAAATGTATCAGGTTCTTTTCTTCTAATTTGAGTGTAATTCACACGTACATAGGTGTATGTAATCATGCTATCAGGATGTGATACAAGGGAAACAACTCCAAATAACTTCAAACAACTGTAACAGGAGAGGAGAAAATGCAGCGGCCAGACCGAGATTAGAACCCGGGACCCCCAGTACACTAGCCGATCGCGGATGTTCTGCCGACTGCGCTACCTGGTCACCGATGATCGACCCAGTCCATCTCGCTACACGATCGATTAATGTATAGAAAACGAAATACAAAATGCATTATTAAAATGCGTCAAATTTCACAGTTATGAAAGAGTTATTCAATTACTCAATTTCCATAACATAAATAAATTGAAATAAGTATAGTTAATACATTAACATATCTGAGCAAGGAAGAAAAATGATAAGACAATAAGTAATTCAAGCCCCCCATCTAAAATCTACATATTTCTCCCAAATATACTGATGGGATCATTCTTTTCCTCAAGTATTCTAATATTTTTGTTCTCTAATATGCCCTAAAGAATTGCAATGCCTCATGCTACAATTTTTGTAAGGTACCATTTTCCATTGCAATCTCAAACAAAATTCGACATTTGCCTATTTATAGATCTAACACTGAGCATAATGGCAGGATTATTTAGAGCTACATATAAAATGTCATGGATATAACAAAGTAAACGCCTATTGCTAGAATTATACTTGGAACGAGCATTTACACTAACATAGTCCATGTCAGGTTAGTATTATTGCTTAGTTATGTTACCATTGTATGAAGTTTGAACAAATTCTGTTGATGCGTTCTCAAGTTATCATCCGGAAACTTAAATTTTGTGAAACAATATATTTTTAGTAGCAGTGACCTTTGTAGTTGATCTTTTGAAACCAAATACAATCCCAAGCCGTATTTTCTCATATGCTACCATTGTGTGAAGGTTGATAATAAATTCTCAAGTTTTTTTTTCTTTTGAATATTTTTATTGCATCAATCACATATAAAAGTTACAATTTTCTAAATGCTCTCCATGAAAACATGTATAACAGAAACAATATATGTTAATAAAGTTATAATAATATTTCATTCTAAAATAAGCTTGATACTTTCCCATTTCTGTCGGTTCTTGTTTGCTGCGTTTGGAGTAAGCATATAGGTCGAATACTGATCAATGGCTCTGTAATTTCTAATAAATGTCTTACATATTTCCCAATTTGGAATATTATCATATTGTCGCATTAAAGATATATATTTTTTAACCAATAATATGCATACATTTAGACCTGTCAATTGAATGTTTTCTACCAGACCAAATAGGAAAATAACAGGATTTCTCTCTAATACAACACTATATTTAAGATTAACAGAATTGATTAGACCTGTCCAGAGTGTTTGGCTATGTGGACAATTCCAGAAAAGATACAATATTGTTTCAGATGCACCACTACAAAAACTACATTCCTGATGTTCTAATATATTTCGTTTTAAAAGCATAGAATTTGTGAAGAAGATTCTATGTATCATTCTAAATTGTAAAGTTTGTAATTTTGAGTCCTTTGTCTCCTGAAATGGAAGAGCATGGATGCTTTCCCATTGATCTTTACTAAGGGAAACATCTAAAACAGCATGCCATTTTTCATGAGTTTGCTGAGGATAGACAAACACCGAGGATACTATTTTGTGATAGGAATACATGGTTTCTACAAGTATTCTGATCTGTTTTAAATTATCATGTAAAACATTTTCAATATTTTTGCCATAGTTCTTTACCATTCTCTTCCAGTCTCTAGGTATTGCGCTAATAATACTATTATAACACATAAAATTGATATTTACATGATATTTCTGAACAAGATTATTGAAAGACATAATATTTCCGTTTTCGTCTATTATGTCGTTAAAATAGAAAACGCCTTCATTGCATAATATTTTTGAAAATATTGTTTTTCTATTAACTTTTATTTCTTTATTGAACCATAGAGGCTGGGAGAGAACAACTTCTGGGGCTGCTGGGGGGATGTCGTACAGATTTCCCCAAATAGACAAAATTTCACTCCAAAACTTTCCAAAATTGTGCCTTTTTATAACTTAACCACATTTTGTTAAGCTCCATATTCTATTTCCTCCAAAATGCTCAATGTCATCAATTAATATTTTTTCCAATCTGCGTAATTATTTGTGTCTAAGCATTTTTGTATCCAGATAAGTTTTAAAGATTTGCTGTAAGAAAAAATATCTGGAACTTTTAGACCTCCGTCATTATAGTCAACAATTAAAAGAGTTCGCTTAAGCTTGTCAACTTTACTATTCCATCAAAAAATGAAAAAAATAATACTTGAAATTTCTTTAGGATCTTAAAATATGGACTAGGAATTACAGTTAATATTTGTACAATAATGGGAAATGCTAAAGTTTTGATAACAGTCACTCTCCCAATAATAGATAGGTTTCTAAAAGACCAATCTGAGAGAAGAAATTCGATAGATTTCAATTTGTCAGTAAAATTATCTTCATAAATGTTTCCTTTTGATTAATCATATTTAACCCCTAAAAGTTTGAATTTCCCTTGATGATTCCATGAAAGATTATGTTCTGTTTCAATTTCCTCCCCGCAGCCCCGTTTCACCCCAATCCATACAACCTGTGATTTATCAAAATTAGTTTTAAGACCAGAACACTCTCCATAGATGTCGATCAAATATAGTGATTTTGCTAAGGACCTTGCATCATCATCAAGTTTCAGTGTAGAGTCGTCAGCGCATTGACTGATAAGATATTCAGAGTTATTTTACATCGGGTTCAAATTTCTTAAGTTGGAAACTAAAACTTTTAAAGCAAGCTTACAGTAAGTGTTGCAGCAACACACGTCCCCTGCCATCAAATAGATTTTCTAATCTTTACCAAGTTATTATCGCTTAGTTTTGCTATCATTGTATGAAGTTAGAAAAAAATCATCCGGAAATTTGTGAAACAATCTAATTTTAGTAGCAGTGACCTTTCTAGTTGACCTATTGACCCCAAATCAGGCGCGTAGCTGCTATGTAAGCACACAAGCAAGTGCATGCACATCATTTCCCTAAGTATGTGTACTAAAGTCGCGAATATTCGAGGCACGTTTGGAATGTACTGGTCAGTAACTTTTGAGATTTATGTGTATGTCTTGTGAAATTCGTTTTAGAATAAGTATACCGCGTGTGAGTGTGACAGCTATACATTGTAAAAGTAATGGAAATTAATATATAAAACCTGTACACTGTTTTACCTGTAATTTTTGCGACTAGCCAAGTCTCCGTATCAACAGCAAATAAATAGTGTAATGTTAGGTCAAAATGCTACTTTGGTGAGATTATGTCCCTCATGATGGACTGACAGTTAATTTTAGGAGGTTTATGGGGGTTTTTTTTGCCTGAGATACTTTAATTTGATTCTAGGCATTTCAGGTTTGTAAGTCGTGGATTAGAGACCATTGTATGGAGAACATTATTTTATGAGTTTTGATGTGTTGATGCTCACTCTGTATGTGAATTAGACCCAATCATCTGTCTCTTAAAATGAGCTCCTTTTCTTCTTGTTGTCGTTTATTGAAACGCTATAATGAGAGTATCAATAAACGACCAAAAAAAGGAGAAACCTAACCTGCCAATGTCCCGCAAGCACCAGTACCAAACCATACCAGCCAATGTCCCGCCAGTACTAATACCAAATCTTACCTGCCAATGTCCCGCCAGTACTAGTACCAAATCTTACCTGCCAGTGTTCCGCCAGTACCAGTACCAAATCTTACCTGCCAGTGTCCCGCCAGTACTAGTACCAAATCTTACCTGCCAATGTCCCGCTAGTACTAGTACCAAATCTTACCTGCCAGTGTTCCGCCAATACTAGTACCAAATCTTACCTACCAATGTCCCACCAGTACTAGTACCAAATCTTACCTGCCAGTGTTCCGCCAGTACCAGTACCAAATCTTACCTGCCAGTGTCCCGCCAGTACTAGTACCAAATCTTACCTGCCAATGTCCCGCTAGTACTAGTACCAAATCTTACCTGCCAGTGTTCCGCCAATACTAGTACCAAATCTTACCTGCCAATGTCCTGCCAGTACCAGTACCAAATCTTACCTGCCAGTGTTCCGCCAGTACCAGTACCAAACACAACAGCATTCACTTTGCCACCTTTTGGTTATGTAACAAAACGTAATTTGATTAGAAACTGTTACAAAATGAAATGCTCTGTTATACTCCAATTCAGCAATGTCTCGAAACATGTTTTGGGTTCTATTTTTATATATTTATCAAATGGTATATCTTATCCATTCGTTAATTATTAATGGAGCTTTATTTTATAACCGTATTTACCAATGAAAGAACATCGTTTCAACTGTTTTTCTCTTTAAGACACATAAAAAAACTGTTTGTACTAGGGCGTTTTTCAGGAAACATGAAAGTCAAAATCAAATCGGAGTAAGACTACCGAACCCTATAGGCCATGGGCTAGGATGGTGCAACATGCACCCCCAACCTCCGAAAAATTTGCTAAAAAATCACCATTTTTGAGCTTAAAATCCAATTTTTTCATTTCCTGCGTAGTAATCACTACATATATTGGATGATTTGGTCCTGGTGTGTATTTGTTGTTCTTTTGTGGTCATTTTGATAACTTATTTGTTTACTTCAGTTGAAAAATGTCAATGTTATGACTATTTTTCATTTTTAGTGAAATTTGAGATGGCGGCCATTTTGATGACGTCATAACCGGAACTTATGCAATGTTAACATTGGTTTTTATTGTTGTTGTTGTTTAAACTGATTGAAAAGTGATAAAAAAAACTTATTAGAAGTAATAGTTTGAAAGCATTTTTGCTGCGCCAAGCCAAAAATGAAAAAAATTGCTGAAAAATCACCATTTTTGAGCTTAAAATCCTATTTTTTCATTTCCTGCGTAGAAATCACTACATATATTAGGTTATTTGGTCTTGATATGTATAAGTTGTTCTATTGTGGTAATTTTGATACCTTATTTGTCTCCTTCGGTTGAAAAATGTCAATGTTATGACTATTTTTCATTTTTTAGTGAAATTCGAGATGGCGGCCATCTTGATGACGTCATAACCGGAAGTTCATCCTAACTTATGCAATAATAACATTTTGATTTGTGATCAGTGGGTCATAAGGGTTAAGAAAAAAATATTGGTTGGGAGGTTTGAAGGGGGGGGGTTGTATGTGGGACCCTCCTAGCCCATGGCCTACTAGGTTTGGGGAGGACACAAAACTCTTTACTCCTATTGTACAGTAACACACCTGTTTGTTGCCAAATCTCAGGGCCTGTAGTCTCTATGTGAGCTTGTTTGTTAGCTGTGTTGTCGAACTGGTTCGTCCACACGGCGTTACTCAAACTCTGGGCAAATCTATCAGCCTATTGATTACAAGTATTCACTTGATATGAATATTACATTGAGAAGAAATCAAATGAAACATCTTAAAGACATCGCATTCGACGTGGAATATATTTACGAAAGCTAATTGAATAATATACAGTAGTCATAAAGTAAACAATATGAAATTTTCCAAAGAGAAATTGGTAACTTTACTAAGAAGTGAACAATTCCTACCTGATGGTTATAGTTATCGGGGTCAGTAAATGGGACGACTGGCACGGGTCGAACCTCTGCGCCCAAAGTTTTCAAACAATCAATCTTCTCCTGAAATAGAAATCAAGGAAATTATTCTGAAATATGATTTTCTTGATATCATCCACACAAGAGTCGTTTCATAGTAAATAAAAGCAGTTTTTCCAACTAAAACCGGAAAACCTTGCTCCCAGACAATGTTATCAAAGGAACAGAGAAACAAAATGGTTATGTGGTACATGTATTAGAAAGGAGTATTGTAAAATTTTTAAATAATGCATTACACTCATCTTTCCCAAAATTTTATAGCATCTCTGTAACTAACTACATATGATTTTTGATATTGTTGAATTGTCATGTCAAAAGTAGATATTATTCAATGCATTTTTATTTTTATATTTCTACATTATCTGAGTGTTGAATGGAAGAGTTTTGTATTCTAAACCAACTTTTATTCGCGACGATTTAATTTCGCGTTTACATGTCATAGGACTTTTTCACGACAATTTCATTTCGCGAATTACTTAATAGTAAAAATGCACTGATACTTGTGGTGGAAACTTTTTTGCAGCATTTTCTTTTCACTGAATTATTCTGATCTAATGACGCCAAATTTAACCTCACGCGAAAATAAGGTTGATTAAAGCATGGCTGTGTGTCTATTGGTAATATATATTACATCATAAAAACAGGCCCAACCTGAATAAAACAGAACCAGACTGAAACACCTAGAGTTTACAGATATCGCTCTACTTTCCTCGAGATATCATACATAAACTAAAAGATAAAGCAAGCAAAGATTGGTCTAAGGAATAACATAAAGATACAGAGACTCAAATATGACAAGCAATGAATAAGACATGGTATAGGAGTGTATACATTAGGACATCAAATAAGGACAGCATAAGGGCCGACTGATTAGGCTGAGTTGAGGTCATCTAAATACATACACACCAAAGTAAAGCAACAACTTTGTCCTGTTGTCGGTCCTTACATAAAGAGAGACAGTGGAGACCAAAGAGTTAAGAACTTGAGACATTCTATCAGAAAATGAGAGGTTTTAAGACTAAGAGATGATATTCAATACATCAGAGGTCATCAAAATTATAGCTCACAGTATAATGGATTGAGAAAGTATCTAGTAGAACAAGCTTACAGTAATTGTTGCAAGCAACACACGTCCCCTGTCGTCAATTACATTTTCTAATCTATGACAAGTTATTATTGCTTAGTTACGCTATCATTGTATGAAGCTTGAACAAATTCTGTCGATGTGCTCTTAAGTTATTTTCCTGCGACTAAACTTTTTAAACATTTTTTTTGTAACAATGACCTTTGTAGTTGACCTTCTGACTCCAAATTAAATCGCAAACTCTATTTACTAACATGCTATCATTGTATGAAGTTTAAACAAATTCTGTTGATGTGTTCTTAAGTTATCGTCTGGAAACTATTTGTGAAATAAGCTATTTCAGTAGCAGTGACCTTTGTAATTGATCTTTTGACCCAAACGGGCGGCCAGGCAGGTAGAACAAACACTATAATTCCCTACGGTTTCACCGACAGGAGACAAATAAATAAGAAAAAGTTATGTGCCATCGGCACACAGAGGGAGGTAGGAGGGTAAAACAGCATGGAGGTCGCAACAACATCGAGGTGAATAACCGAGGAAGAAGGTGAGCAAAAACAACATGGAGGTCGATAACCGAGGGAGTAGGTAGGAAAAAACATAAGGTAGATAACCGATGAAGTAGGTGGACAAAAACAACATGGAGGTCACTAACCGAGGGAGTATGTGGACAAAAACAAAATGGAGGTGGACAAACGAGGAAGTAGGTGGGCAAAAAACAAAATGGAGGTGGACAAACGAGGAAGTAAGTGGGTAAAAACAAAATGGAAGTGGACAAACGAGGAAGTAGGTGGACAAAAACAAAATGGAGGTGGACAAACGAGGAAGTAGGTGGGCAAAAACAACATGGAAGTGGACAACCGAGGAAGTAGGTGGGTAAAAACAAAATGGAGGTGGTCAACCGAGGTAGTAGGTAGGCAAAAAAATGGAGGTGGACAAACGTGGAAGTAGGTGGGTAAAAACAAAATGGAGGTCGATAACCGAAGGAGACACATGTCGGTCCTTAGTTCTGTCAACTCCTTTGTCATAAGATATAATGTTTACCATCCTCACCTGTGATTGGTTATTTGGCATGTATATTACACATTTGTATAAAATATAATGTTCACGATCCTCACCTGTGATTGGTTATTTGGCATGTATATTACATATTTGTATAAGATATAATGTTCACAATCCTCACCTATGATTGGTTATTTGGCATGTATATCACACATTTGTATAAGATATCATGTTCACCATCCTCACCTGTGATTGGTTATTTGGCATGTATATCACACATTTGTATAAGATATAATGTTCACCATCCTCACCTCTGATTGGTTATTTGGCATGTATATTACACATTTGTAACCAAGTGCCAGACATATATGAGCCAATCCGATCCCAGTATTGCCGGCTGTTCCTTCTACCACAGTTCCTCCAGGCTTCAAAAGACCTAGATTAAAGAGGATACATATCATCAAAATCTTTTTTCAGACACCGATTATACGAAGCAAAAAAAGAACAGCGTTACTCATAGGTAACAAACTCAACATGTGCAACCCTTTATTTTCGGCATTTTTGATGAGAAACAAAGCAGTCCCGTCCTTAACCGACTGTCCTCCTAATAAAACTCAATTTTTAATACCTTTATTGTAGGCATCTTTGATGATGAACAATGCAGCCCTGTCCTTAACCGACTGTCCGTCAAATGAAACTCAATTTGTTATACCTTTATTTTCGGCATCTTTGATGAGAAACAAAGTAGTCCTGTCCTTAACCGAATGTCGCCCAAATAAAACTCAATTTTTAATACCTTTATTGTATGCATCTTTGATGAGGAACAATGCAGTCCTGTCCTTAACCGACTGTCCGTCAAATGAAACTCAATTTGTTTTACCTTTATTTTCGGCATCTTTGATGATGAACAAAGCAGTCCTGTCCTTTACCGAATGTCCGCTAAATATAATCCAATCTGTAATACCTTTATTTTCGGCATCTTTGATGATGAACAATGCAGCCCTGTCCTTAACCGACTGTCCGCTAAATATAATCCAATCTGTAATACCTTTATTTTCGGCATCTTTGATGAGGAACAATGCAGCCCTGTCCTTAACCGAATGTCCGCTAAATATAATCCAATCTGTAATACCTTTATTTTCGGCATCTTTGATGATGAACAATGCAGTCCTGTCCTTAACCGAATGTCCGCTAAATATAACTCAATATGTTATACCTTTATTTTCGGCATCTTTGATGAGAAACAAAGTAGTCCTGTCCTTAACCGAATGTCGCCCAAATAAAACTCAATTTTTAATACCTTTATTGTATGCATCTTTGATGAGGAACAATGCAGTCCTGTCCTTAACCGACTGTCCGTCAAATGAAACTCAATTTGTTTTACCTTTATTTTCGGCATCTTTGATGATGAACAAAGCAGTCCTGTCCTTTACCGAATGTCCGCTAAATATAATCCAATCTGTAATACCTTTATTTTCGGCATCTTTGATGATGAACAATGCAGCCCTGTCCTTAACCGACTGTCCGCTAAATATAATCCAATCTGTAATACCTTTATTTTCGGCATCTTTGATGAGGAACAATGCAGCCCTGTCCTTAACCGAATGTCCGCTAAATATAATCCAATCTGTAATACCTTTATTTTCGGCATCTTTGATGAGGAACAATGCAGCCTTGTCCTTAACCGACTGTCCGCTAAATATAATCCAATCTGTAATACCTTTATTTTCGGCATCTTTGATGATGAACAATGTAGCCCTGTCCTTAACCGAATGTCCGCTAAATATAATCCAATCTGTAATACCTTTATTTTCGGCATCTTTGATGAGGAACAATGCAGCCCTGTCCTTAACCGAATGTCCGCTAAATATAATCCAATCTGTAATACCTTTATTTTCGGCATCTTTGATGAGGAACAATGCAGCCCTGTCCTTAACCGACTGTCCGCTAAATATAATCCAATCTGTAATACCTTTATTTTCGGCATCTTTGATGATGAACAATGCAGCCCTGTCCTTAACCGAATGTCCGCTAAATATAATCCAATCTGTAATACCTTTATTTTCGGCATCTTTGATGAGGAACAATGCAGCCCTGTCCTTAACCGAATGTCCGCTAAATATAATCCAATCTGTAATACCTTTATTTTCGGCATCTTTGATGAGGAACAATGCAGCCCTGTCCTTCACCGAATGTCCGCTAAATATAATCCAATCTATAATACCTTTATTTTCGGCATCTTTGATGAGGAACAATGCAGCCCTGTCCTTAACCGACTGTCCGTCAAATGAAACTCAATTTGTTATACCTTTATTTTCGGCATCTTTGATGAGGAACAATGCAGCCCTGTCCTTAACCGAATGTCCGCTAAATATAATCCAATCTGTAATACCTTTATTTTCGGCATCTTTGATGAGGAACAATGCAGCCCTGTCCTTAACCGAATGTCCGCTAAATATAATCCAATCTGTAATACCTTTATTTTCGGCATCTTTGATGAGGAACAATGCAGTCCTGTCCTTAACCGAATGTCCGCTAAATATAATCCAATCTGTAATACCTTTATTTTCGGCATCTTTGATGAGGAACAATGCAGCCCTGTCCTTAACCGAATGTCCGCTAAATATAATCCAATCTGTAATACCTTTATTTTCGGCATCTTTGATGAGGAACAATGCAGCCCTGTCCTTAACCGAATGTCCGCTAAATATAATCCAATCTGTAATACCTTTATTTTCGGCATCTTTGATGAGGAACAATGCAGTCCTGTCCTTAACCGAATGTCCGCTAAATATAATCCAATCTGTAATACCTTTATTTTCGGCATCTTTGATGAGGAACAATGCAGCCCTGTCCTTAACCGAATGTCCGCTAAATATAATCAGAGATTTAAATAATACTATTTAAATCTCTGATATAATCCAATCTGTAATACCTTTATTTTCGGCATCTTTGATGAGGAACAATGCAGCCCTGTCCTTTACCAACTGTCGGCCAAATAAAACTCAAGTTTTAATACCTTTATTTTCGGCATCTTTGATGAGGAACAAAGCAGCCCTGTCCTTAACCGACTGTCCTTCAAATATAACTCAATTTGTTATACCTTTATTTGCGGCGTCTTTGATGAGAAACAAAGCAGTCCTGTCCTTAACCGAATGTCCGCTAATAAAACTCAATTTGTTATACCTTTCTTTTCGGCATCTTTGATGAGGAACAATGCAGCCCTGTCCTTTACCAACTGTCGGCCAAATAAAACTCAAGTTTTAATACCTTTATTTTCGGCATCTTTGATGAGGAACAAAGCAGCCCTGTCCTTAACCGACTGTCCTTCAAATATAACTCAATTTGTTATACCTT
Organism: Argopecten irradians; assembly: GCF_041381155.1. Classification (NCBI taxonomy): domain Eukaryota; kingdom Metazoa; phylum Mollusca; class Bivalvia; order Pectinida; family Pectinidae; genus Argopecten; species Argopecten irradians. The sequence continues at coordinate 69,393,385 of NC_091136.1, read as the reverse complement.
TATTTTCGGCGTCTTTGATGAGAAACAAAGCAGTCCTGTCCTTAACCGAATGTCCGCTAATAAAACTCAATTTGTTATACCTTTATTTTCGGCATCTTTGATGAGGAACAAAGCAGTCCCGTCCTTAACCGACTGTCCGTCAAATAAAACTCAATTTTTAATACCTTTATTTTCGGCATCTTTGATGAGGAACAAAGCAGCCCTGTCCTTAACCGACTGTCCTTCAAATATAACTCAATTTGTTATACCTTTATTTTCGGCGTCTTTGATGAGGAACAAAGCAGTCCCGTCCTTAACCGACTGTCCGTCAAATAAAACTCAATTTGTAATACCTTTATTTTCGGCGTCTTTGACGAGAAACAAAGCAGTCCTGTCCTTAACAGACTGTCCGCTAAATAAAACTCAATTTGTTATACCTTTATTTAAGGCATCTTTGATGAGAAACAAAGCAGTCCTGTCCTTAACCGACTGTACTCCAAATAAAACTCAATTTGTAATACCTTTATTTTCGGCGTCTTTGACGAGAAACAAAGCAGTCCTGTCCTTAACCGACTGTCCGCTAAATAAAACTCAATCTGTTATACCTTTATTTTCGGCGTCTTTGATGAGGAACAAAGCAGCCCTGTCCTTTACGGATCCTCCTCCATTACAGAACTCAGCCTTGGCTAGAATCTCACAACCTACAGAAGGAAGATAAATGATCTCAGTCGATAGAGAACGGAGCGCTTGGTTCTTTAATGTTTCTTATTTCTATTGGTATTAGGTAATTAAAGCGTGGATTATTTTAAATTGTGATAAGGTTATATGTAGTTTTTGATTTTGTTTGTTTGATTTTTTTAATTCATTGCTTTTATAAAATCCTAAATTCATTAACTAGACATTTGTATAATACCAGAATATCGCACCATGCCTGGTACATCAACAATGCAATAGTCATTACCTGTTTCGTCGCTCAGCTTATTCAAACGGACAAGTGGCGTTCTTGTTAAAAGAAAGAAACAGAGACATAAAAACAGAAAAAAATGGCAATTTCTTTTAAAGGGCCACTACCTTTCCGAAACGGCTTTTAATTTTTGAAATAGGAATGTAAAACGAGATCAATAATTTTGTAGAGTCGCAGAAGTTATTAACTATACGTTTACTAGCACACTTATCATCACCTTCAGAACTGTTTAATTAGAATAAATAAAATGTCAATTTTCATAACGCGGGTCGTTTTATGTTTCCCGCCGTCGCCCTAAATGCCGCGCGGTAGTTGACTATCACTGCGCCAGACGGCAAAACAGCGAAATGAATCTCCACTGTTATCGTATATTAGACAGGAAATATTGCATATGTTTGGTGTTGTAACCTCATCTTAAGCCATCGATATATATTTTCTTTTGTTATTAATGTTTTAAAGAAACCTTTAAATTTTGCTCCGGAAAGGTAGTGGGCCTTTAAAAAAAAGATTTATTATCATATCACTAAAAATTTCAAATAAACATAAATGAATTCGAGTCAATATGCAATATACACGGTCTTTAAAACAAAATCAACATGTTTAAAGTTTAAAAAAAAGACTGACTGATGTAAGATTTACCTTCCAACCATGCCGACAAGTCCATGTCTGATGGCCGCATCCTGGTAATGTGAATTTAAGGTACAGTGTCAGTAATTTTTAACACTGATACTTACATGTACATGTATTATTGACACTTTGACTTTTCAAAATTCATTTTCTTCGGTCATTGCTAAAACCTTTAATGTATGTTTAAACATTTAGTTTATTTTGTATTTAGTTTAAAGTTCACATATAAATGCTTGATGATACTCAGGCCAATTTTCTCGTATGTAAACAATAACCCCATTGGTACCTCACCTGTTGGCCACGCGTTCTGATTTCTGACACGCCATGAGATATTTACTTTAATTTGAATAAACCTAAAATATACCTATAATGGATATCAGTTTTAGTGGTTTCATTACCTGTGAGAGTTGTTTTGAAGTCCCGATCACTTTTGATGAGAGAAGACACCTGCATAACAGAGAGGATTTCCCGAGAGCAGCCATCTCGGAATCTCCTAAAGGTGAAAGGTCGAATTTATCTCAAGGTACGGTTATCTTACTAGCATTCCGATAACGCTCGTAAAGACACGGGGAAACCCGGTGTCATGTGGGATTTGTAACCCCCATAGGATATGTACCGGATACAAATCCTATGCATAGGATATGTATCCGGGTACTAAAACAGGCCATAGAATAAGTATCCGGATACAAAAAGTGGCCTTGGAATATATATCCTCCATAGGATAAGTATCCCACCCAGAAAAAAATCGCAAAATTAGCATACAAGTAAAATTCAGGAGGAAAAAGTTTGAAAAAAAACGATTTACAAAATGCATAATTAAAATAGCTGGTTTTATCAATACTTTCTTGTTTTTTTATATTTTTTTTATTTTCCATTAAAACTGAATAATGTGTTTTTAAACAGCAGACTCATAAAATTGTTGAAATAAACAATAATCATTGACACTGATTAAAAAGTATATCAAAACAATACCCTGGAGAGTACGAAGATTGTAAAAATGAGGTGGCAAGGACCATGCCCATGCAAGATTTTAAAAGTTTATAAAGCTACTGTGCGTAGCCTACTTATAAGTAGAGTGGTTGTGCCACTCTTTTCAAGGAGTTCTTCATATGTAGAGTTAAAATCTTGATATACAAATTAAAGAGAAGTGTAGTGGACTCGTTCAGGGTTCTTATTGTTGCTTTGGGAGCAAAAATGCCAAATAAGTGGACAAAAATTCAAATTTGACATAATGAAGGCATATACATATCGCTCGGCGGCCCTCGAGAGTAAGAAAGCCTCCCAAGCGAGCGAGTATATTTATTTGCCTGGACGCCTTCATACATAAAATCTTGACATTTTTATCAAAATTTAGTAATGAATCGATAGTGACATCAAGTAATTTTACAGCTTCTTCACATTCTATTGTGATGTCACCAATTTTGAATGATGTAGTTTCATTTAAAGATTTTTTCCCGATTGCTATGGCCTGAAATTTGACTGGATTTGCTTTCATTTGATTTTGAGTGAACCAATTTATGAGTATTTCGCTTTCCTTTTCCAATATATCTACAACAACAGATTTTTTATTATGAATGGCCGAAAGAGTGTTATCATTTGCATAATTGTATAGTTTAACATGTTTTGTGAAGAGAAAGATGTCATTAATGAAAATATTAAAAATTGTCGGACCCAAAATTGAACCTTGAGGGACCCCATTCACCGGTGTTTGCATTAAACTTTTACTATTTCCTCATATATCACATTGTTTTCGATTTGTTAGTAGTTTTTGATAAGATTTATGGCACCATCTCCAACCTTTTCCAGCAAGAGTTTGGGAGGGGTGCAATCGAACGCCTTGGACAGGTCCATCAATATGGTCGCAACATACTTGTTGTTATCCAGGGCTGTTCTCCACTCCTCTGTCATAGCTATCGGTGGGAGACTGACAGCTATACCCCTTCCTAAAAGCAGAGAGGTAGGGGTTGAAGATGCTGCTGAAAAAAATCTATCGAGTTGTTCTGCTATGGCACGTTCGAAAATCTTTGAGACTGTTGGTAAAATACTAACTGGACAATAGTTTTTTTTATTTAGAGAATCTTAATTCCTTCTTAAAAATAGGTGTAACTCTCGCAGCCTTGAGTTCATCAGGAAAAGATCCAATGAGTAACATACAATTTACCAAGTTTGTGATGGGCCTATAGTCATTATATCTTTGGTCATATGCAGTAACTTTGGAGAGATGTTGTCTATGCCTGTCGCTTTATAAGACCAATTTTCTTAATGTAAGATCGACCAGAAAACTCAAGGACTCTGGAGGTTACTCCTTTATAGCCGCGACACTTGGATGATCTTGCCTTATAGGTATAGATATATATTTTCCAATATCCGTTGCAATGTTAACAAAATAATCATTGAAGAAACCAAGTTTGTATCCTCACATAATTATACCTTGTCAGATGTGAGCCCACTCTTGTTTGTCAGGAATGGGCGTACGGTTGGCCAGAAATCAGTTGGACATGGTTGGATGTGAGCCCACCCTTGTTTGTCAGGAATGGGCGTATGGGTGGCGAAAAATCAGTTGGACCTGGTCAAATGTGAGCCCAACCTTGTTTGTCAGGAATGGGCGTATGGGTGGCCAGAAATCAGTTGGACCTGGTCAGATGTGAGCCCACCCTTGTTTGTCAGGAATGGGCGTATGGGTGGCAAGAAATCAGTTGGACCTGGTCAGATGTGAGCCCACTCTTGTTTGTCAGGAATGGGCGTATGGTTGGCCAGAAATCAGTTGGACCTGGTCAGATGTGAGCCCACCCTTGTTTGTCAGGAATGGGCGTATGGTTGGCCAGAAATCAGTTGGACCTGGTCAGATGCGAGCCCACTCTTGTTTGTCAGGAATGGGCGTATGGTTGGCCAGAAATCAGTTGGACCTGGTCAGATGTGAGCCCACTCTTGTTTGTCAGGAATGGGCGTATGGGTGGCCAGAAATCAGTTGGACCTGGTCAGATGTGAGCCCACTCTTGTTTGTCAGGAATGGGCGTATGGTTGGCCAGAAATCAGTTGGACCTGGTCAGATGTGAGCCCAACCTTGTTTGACAGGAATGGACGTATGGTTGGCCAGAAATCAGTTGGACCTGGTCAGATGTGAGCCCACCCTTGTTTGTCAGGAATGGGCGTATGGTGGCCAGAAATCAGTTGGACCTGGTCAGATGTGAGCCCACCCTTGTTTGTCAGGAATGGGCGTATGGTTGGCCAGAAACCAGTTGGACCTGGTCAGATGTGAGCCCACCCTTGTTTGTCAGGAATGGGCGTATGGGTTGGCCAGAAAATCAGTTGGACCTGGTCAGATGTGAGAGCCCACCCTTGTTTGTCAGGAATGGGCGTATGGGTGGCCAGAAATCAGTTGGACCTGGTCAGATGTGAGCCCACCCTTGTTTGTCAGAATGGGCGTATGGTTGGCCAGAAATCAGTTGGACTGGTCAGATGTGAGCCCACCCTTTGTCAGGAATGGGCGTATGGTTGGCCAGAAATCAGTTGGACTGGTCAAATGTGAGCCCACCCTTGTTTGTCAGGAATGGGCGTATGGGTGGCCAGAAATCAGTTGGACCTGGTCAGATGTGAGCCCACCTTGTTTGTCAGGAATGGGCGTATGGGTGGCCAGAAATCAGTTGGACCTGGTCAGATGTGAGCCCACCCTTGTTTGTCAGGAATGGGCGTATGGTGGCCAGAAATCAGTTGGACCTGGTCAGATGTGAGCCCACCCTTGTTTGTCCAGGAATGGGCGTATGGGTGGCCAGAAATCAGTTGGACCTGGTCAGATGTGAGCCCACCCTTGTTTGTCAGGAATGGGCGTATGGTTGGCCAGAAATCAGTTGGACCTGGTCAGATGTGAGCCCACCCTTGTTTGTCAGGAATGGGCGTATGGTTGGCCAGAAATCAGTTGGACCTGGTCAGATGTGAGCCCACCCTTGTTTGTCAGGAATGGGCGTATGGGTGGCCAGAAATCAGTTGGACCTGGTCAGATGTGAGCCCACCCTTGTTTGTCAGGAATGGGCGTATGGGTGGCCAGAAATCAGTTGGACCTGGTCAGATGTGAGCCCACCCTTGTTTGTCAGGAATGGGCGTATGGGTGGCCAGAAATCAGTTGGACCTGGTCAGATGTGAGCCCACCCTTGTTTGTCAGGAATGGGCGTATGGGTGGCCAGAAATCAGTTGGACCTGGTCAGATGTGAGCCCACCCTTGTTTGTCAGGAATGGGCGTATGGGTGGCCAGAAATCAGTTGGACCTGGTCAGATGTGAGCCCACCCTTGTTTGTCAGGAATGGGCGTATGGGTGGCCAGAAATCAGTTGGACCTGGTCAGATGTGAGCCCACCCTTGTTTGTCAGGAATGGGCGTATGGGTGGCCAGAAATCAGTTGGACCTGGTCAGATGTGAGCCCACCCTTGTTTGTCAGGAATGGGCGTATGGGTGGCCAGAAATCAGTTGGACCTGGTCAGATGTGAGCCCACCCTTGTTTGTCAGGAATGGGCGTATGGTTGGCCAGAAATCAGTTGGACCTGGTCAGATGTGAGCCCACCCTTGTTTGTCAGGAATGGGCGTATGGGTGGCCAGAAATCAGTTGGACCTGGTCAGATGTGAGCCCACCCTTGTTTGTCAGGAATGGGCGTATGGTTGGCCAGAAATCAGTTGGACATGGTCAGATGTGAGCCCACCCTTGTTTGTCAGGAATGGGCGTATGGGTGGCCAGAAATCAGTTGGACCTGGTCAGATGTGTGAGCCCACCCTTGTTTGTCAGGAATGGGCGTATGGGTGGCCAGAAATCAGTTGGACCTGGTCAGATGTGAGCCCACCCTTGTTTGTCAGGAATGGGCGTATGGTGGCCAGAAATCAGTTGGACCTGGTCAGATGTGAGCCCACCCTTGTTTGTCAGGAATGGGCGTATGGTGTGCCAGAAATCAGTTGGACCTGGTCAGATGTGAGCCCACCCTTGTTTGTCAGGAATGGGCGTATGGGTGGCCAGAAATCAGTTGGACCTGGTCAGATGTGAGCCCACCCTTGTTTGTCAGGAATGGGCGTATGGGTGGCCAGAAATCAGTTGGACCTGGTCAGATGTGAGCCCACCCTTGTTTGTCAGGAATGGGCGTATGGGTGGCCAGAAATCAGTTGGACCTGGTCAGATGTGAGCCCACCCTTGTTTGTCAGGAATGGGCGTATGGGTGGCCAGAAATCAGTTGGACCTGGTCAGATGTGAGCCCACCCTTGTTTGTCAGGAATGGGCGTATGGGTGGCCAGAAATCAGTTGGACCTGGTCAGATGTGAGCCCACCCTTGTTTGTCAGGAATGGGCGTATGGTTGGCCAGAAATCAGTTGGACCTGGTCAGATGTGAGCCCACCCTTGTTTGTCAGGAATGGGCGTATGGGTGGCCAGAAATCAGTTGGACCTGGTCAGATGTGAGCCCACCCTTGTTTGTCAGGAATGGGCGTATGGGTGGCCAGAAATCAGTTGGACCTGGTCAGATGTGAGCCCACCCTTGTTTGTCAGGAATGGGCGTATGGGTGGCCAGAAATCAGTTGGACCTGGTCAGATGTGAGCCCACCCTTGTTTGTCAGGAATGGGCGTATGGGTGGCCAGAAATCAGTTGGACCTGGTCAGATGTGAGCCCACCCTTGTTTGTCAGGAATGGGCGTATGGGTGGCCAGAAATCAGTTGGACCTGGTCAGATGTGAGCCCACCCTTGTTTGTCAGGAATGGGCTTATGGTTGGCCAGAAATCAGTTGGACCTGGTCAGATGTGAGCCCACTCTTGTTTGTCAGGAATGGGCGTATGGTTGGCCAGAAATCAGTTGGACCTGGTCAGATGTGAGCCCACCCTTGTTTGTCAGGAATGGGCGTATGGGTGGCCAGAAATCAGTTGGACCTGGTCAGATGTGAGCCCACCCTTGTTTGTCAGGAATGGGCGTATGGGTGGCCAGAAATCAGTTGGACCTGGTCAGATGTGAGCCCACCCTTGTTTGTCAGGAATGGGCGTATGGGTGGCCAGAAATCAGTTGGACCTGGTCAGATGTGAGCCCACCCTTGTTTGTCAGGAATGGGCGTATGGTTGGCCAGAAATCAGTTGGACCTGGTCAGATGTGAGCCCACCCTTGTTTGTCAGGAATGGGCGTATGGGTGGCCAGAAATCAGTTGGACCTGGTCAGATGTGAGCCCACCCTTGTTTGTCAGGAATGGGCGTATGGTTGGCCAGAAATCAGTTGGACCTGGTCAGATGTGAGCCCACCCTTGTTTGTCAGGAATGGGCGTATGGTTGGCCAGAAATCAGTTGGACCTGGTCAGATGTGAGCCCACCCTTGTTTGTCAGGAATGGGCGTATGGTTGGCCAGAAATCAGTTGGACCTGGTCAGATGTGAGCCCACCCTTGTTTGTCAGGAATGGGCGTATGGGTTGGCCAGAAATCAGTTGGACCTGGTCAGATGTGAGCCCACCCTTGTTTGTCAGGAATGGGCGTATGGTGGCCAGAAATCAGTTGGACCTGGTCAGATGTGAGCCCACCCTTGTTTGTCAGGAATGGGCGTATGGGTGGCCAGAAATCAGTTGGACCTGGTCAGATGTGAGCCCACCCTTGTTTGTCAGGAATGGGCGTATGGTTGGCCAGAAATCAGTTGGACCTGGTCAGATGTGAGCCCACCCTTGTTTGTCAGGAATGGGCGTATGGTTGGCCAGAAATCAGTTGGACCTGGTCAGATGTGAGCCCACCCTTGTTTGTCAGGAATGGGCGTATGGGTGGCCAGAAATCAGTTGGACCTGGTCAGATGTGAGCCCACCCTTGTTTGTCAGGAATGGGCGTATGGTTGGCCAGAAATCAGTTGGACCTGGTCAGATGTGAGCCCACCCTTGTTTGTCAGGAATGGGCGTATGGGTGGCCAGAAATCAGTTGGACCTGGTCAGATGTGAGCCCACCCTTGTTTGTCAGGAATGGGCGTATGGGTGGCCAGAAATCAGTTGGACCTGGTCAGATGTGAGCCCACCCTTGTTTGTCAGGAATGGGCGTATGGGTGGCCAGAAATCAGTTGGACCTGGTCAGATGTGAGCCCACCCTTGTTTGTCAGGAATGGGCGTATGGGTGGCCAGAAATCAGTTGGACCTGGTCAGATGTGAGCCCACCCTTGTTTGTCAGGAATGGGCGTATGGTTGGCCAGAAATCAGTTGGACCTGGTCAGATGTGAGCCCACCCTTGTTTGTCAGGAATGGGCGTATGGTGGCCAGAAATCAGTTGGACCTGGTCAGATGTGAGCCCACCCTTGTTTGTCAGGAATGGGCGTATGGGTGGCCAGAAATCAGTTGGACCTGGTCAGATGTGAGCCCACCCTTGTTTGTCAGGAATGGGCGTATGGTTGGCCAGAAATCAGTTGGACCTGGTCAGATGTGAGCCCACCCTTGTTTGTCAGGAATGGGCGTATGGTGGCCAGAAATCAGTTGGACCTGGTCAGATGTGAGCCCACCCTTGTTTGTCAGGAATGGGCGTATGGTGGCCAGAAATCAGTTGGACCTGTCAGATGTGAGCCCACCTTGTTTGTCAGGAATGGGCGTATGGTTGGCCAGAAATCAGTTGGACCTGGTCAGATGTGAGCCCACCCTTGTTTGTCAGGAATGGGCGTATGGTTGGCCAGAAATCAGTTGGACCTGGTCAGATGTGAGCCCACCCTTGTTTGTCAGGAATGGGCGTATGGGTGGCCAGAAATCAGTTGGACCTGGTCAGATGTGAGCCCACCCTTGTTTGTCAGGAATGGGCGTATGGTTGGCCAGAAATCAGTTGGACCTGGTCAGATGTGAGCCCACCCTTGTTTGTCAGGAATGGGCGTATGGTTGGCCAGAAATCAGTTGGACCTGGTCAGATGTGAGCCCACCCTTGTTTGTCAGGAATGGGCGTATGGTTGGCCAGAAATCAGTTGGACCTGGTCAGATGTGAGCCCACCCTTGTTTGTCAGGAATGGGCGTATGGGTGGCCAGAAATCAGTTGGACCTGGTCAGATGTGAGCCCACCTTGTTTGTCAGGAATGGGCGTATGGTTGGCCAGAAATCAGTTGGACCTGGTCAGATGTGAGCCCACCCTTGTTTGTCAGGAATGGGCGTATGGTTGGCCAGAAATCAGTTGGACCTGGTCAGATGTGAGCCCACCCTTGTTTGTCAGGAATGGGCGTATGGGTGGCCAAAAATAATTAAAAGAAAAAAACTTGAAACTTCATAATACTGCATTTGTAATCCGCCAGGTCTATTTTTAAATTGAGGCAAACGTAAATTTTTGGACTATTATGGATCTAACTATCATTCGAAAAGGTTTGTATAAATATGAAATGTCCTGAATTTAATTGCCTTTTCTTGACTGCTTGAACCCTGTCTGACCGCTACATTTTCTCCTCTCCTGTTACAGAATTTGCGCCCAACTATATATAACCCCACGGTGGTGGTGTTTGGAAGGGTCTCGTATGTCTTGGAGGGCGAAGACTTTGAGAAAGGAGGGAGGAGCGTGGCGGGATTGGACTGGGTCGATCATCGTTGACCAGGTAGCTCAGTCGGTAGAGCACTCGGCTAGTGTTCGGAGGGTCCCAGGTTCGAATCCCGGTCTGGCCGCTACATTTTCTCCTCTCCTGTTATGTACGTACTAAGTAGGAATATCCCTCATACAGTTGCCTCTAAATCAAGTGCGTGTATCAGCTTCGCTCTTACCTGTGTAGACTGCATTGTATGGTCTCGTGCAAAACTGTTTGTTCGCTTAATACTTACATATTTCCAAGTAATTGACTTTCCATGGTTAACTCACTAACTATTTTCATATGACCAATCTCTGATAACAGTTTTTAAAATTTAAAGATTTTAAGTAGGATTTAATTAATGTTTAAAGAGACTCATTTATAGAAACGACGAAAATAAGATGACAATGAATTAGTATCGTCTGTCAATATCTATCAGTTGACAAATATACCTTGGGTCAAAGGTTCTCATATGTGATGCTTACCTACGTGTGGAGGCTGTGGCACCAACAGAGCGTAACAACGGCATCCCCTATCATTGCTACTGTCCTGATTAAGGATGTATTCTTCTGTGGTTTCAGTCCCGTTAAAGTCTCGTTTCGACATAGATCAAAAACGTTATGATATTTTCAAATACGATTTATTAATATCTCTAGCATGTGGTCTGTAACAAATTTTGTCAAAAAATTACATTTCTATTTTTAGTAGATTTTTTACACAGCGATTTTAAGAAATGGCCCATTTGGTGGCCATTTTGAAATTGTCTTTTTTTGCTTTGAGTAGAGCCACCGTTATCCCATTTTTTACTTAAATTGTTTTTACTTAAATCATCACCGCGTCAGCATTTTTAGCTGTATCGAGTTAATTTTTGCAGTTAATCTTCACTGGGTTCATGTTAATTAAAATATTGAACATTGATGTGTGAAATGATACACTTTTGTCACTTTATTTCTACATTTAATGGTAATTTGAGCACTTTTATTTTTTAGTCAAAAATATTGAAAAATAACAAATATTTAAATGGGACAAAAAAGTAAGCACACGGACCCCCCATTTTTCTGCCTGATTTAGAAAAAACAACCCTTTCCCTATTGATATGCAAACTATTGACAAAAGTTTAATACAAAACTCTTTCTTTAAAGGGTTAAATTTGACAAAAATGGCTGAAAATGGTGCATTTTGGAGCTCAAAATTAAGGGGTAGGGGTAGCATATGTTGTTATTTTGAAAAAAGTATGACTCTTATTTATCATAACTGGTATATCTTTAATGAAACCTACTTGAAAATGAATTCTACAAACATCCATACATATCAAACACCTCATTAGGGAATTGTGGCTTTAAATTCTAGTACATGTGGTCAAAACGGCTAAATTCAATCCACTATTTTGTCATTTTGGTATCTTTGAGTGACAATAGCTCAAAAACGATCACACGGACATATGTTTTTTCTTCCATTTTCTTTCATGATATGAACTCCTATTTCCAAAAATCTATATGAGAAAAAAAGTTTAATACAAGAAAATTTTGACTTCTCAGAGGAGTACATCCTTAACTACGACATTTTTATCGCCATGAGGATATCAATTCTATCATTTGACGAAATTTGGTAATTTTCGTCGATTAGATATATAACGAAAACATAATGGGGCTTTAATTAGGGATTTGAAAATATTTTTTATAAGTAGAGTTACATCCCTTGATTTTAACAATTCCGGATTTTTTCACAAACCGTCGTCCAATTTTACTTTTAGTCAAACAAACATGGCCGCACGCAGTAACGCGAGCGATGGAATTTTGTAAAATATTATTGTTTCCTCTATTGATGCTAAATGGTGTCTTAGCGGATGATCATTTGGCATCACAGTTGAAAGCTGAAAGTTTTGAAAGGACAAGGTAGTATTTCTAGTGTAGTGATGTCAGTTTAACAAACGCCAACGACGAATGAATCCTGGCCTCGCACAGGCCGGCTAATTCGGTCGAGCCGGTTAGAGCACAGGCGTCTGTATCAGCTTCCTTCCATACTGAAGATTATGCTCATGGATGGTAGTGGCGGATTTAGTAATGTTTTTGGAGGTTTTGGCGAAAGTCCTCCACATCTGTAGATGTTGCACAGATATTACTTAAATTGTTCCAGTCTCTAATTGTGCGAGGGAAAAAGCTGTTTTTAAATACTTCGCTGTTGGTGGTGATCGTTTTATAAGTTTTTGAATGTTTTTGTCTTGTTCTCGAGTTAATAGGAGTGATGAAATTCTCGGGGGGATCGCTACTAGGCCGTTGATGACTTGATACAACATAATGATACGGTGTTCTCGTCGTCTCTCTGCCAGTGGAGCGAGATGTAATTTCTCCATCATGGCGGTTACGCTCGATTTGCTGCTTTAGTCGTTGAAGATGAATTGAGTTGCAAGCTGTTCGACTGCTTCGATTTGGTCCACATTCTTTTGTACAGAAGGATCCCACACAGTATTGCTATATTCGAGTATAGATCTCACTAGGGCTGTATAAGTGGATGTTTTCAAGCTCTGTGGGCAAAATTTTAGGTTGCACCGAATGAAGCCTAATACAGAGTTTGTCTTTTTGGTGGTTTTGTTGATATGTTCTTCAAATTTTAAATTTTCACTGATGGTCAGGCCTAAGTATGGGCTGTCTGATACTTGTTGAAGGATCTCATTGTCCAGACTGTAGAAATGTTGTAGCGACTTTTTTGATATACTTATGTCTTATCCTCATCACATAACACTTTTTTGTGTTAAAACGCATGCCCCATGTAGACGCCCACTTTCCCAATGCTTTCAGGTCATGTTGAAGCATGGTTTGAACTTCAATACTTTTTATCTGCCTATAAAGTAGACAGTCATCTGCGAAAAGACGAACTGATGAGTGACGATGATACTGATGCTGGCAAGTCGTTGATGAAACACAAAAAACATGAGGGCCTAGTACAATCCCTTGAGGGATGCCGGATTCTACTCTAGCTGTGGACGAGTGATCTCCCTCAACAACGACTTGCTGTGGTCTGTCCATAAGGAATGTTTTTATCCAAGCATGGATGGGGCCTGTTATGCTGTAGTGGTCAAGTTTGTGGAGTAGCTAGTCTCAGGTGTGGTACTGTATCGAAGGCTTTACAGAAGTCCAGAATTGTGATATCGGTTTGAATTCTTATTTTTGCGTCAAAGTTTTTCACAAAATCATATGTTGTTTTAATGAGTCTGCTTCTGTATCTGCATCTGTATGATAATGAGATTCATTCAATACTGAAGATTATGCTCATGGAAAGTAGTGGCAGATTTATTTATTTTTTTTGAGGTTTTGGCAAAAGTCCTCCACATATGTAGATGTTACACAGATAATGCGACTGAAGACAAGGCCTTAAAGGGCGCAGCCAGATGTTTGAGTAATTACCAAATATACAAATTTTTGACCAATGGTACACTGAGAGTGGATAAGATCTGTAAGATCTTGTTTGTTTTGTTTGTTTGATTATTTTAACGTCCTATTAAGTATTAACAGCTAGGGTCATGTAAGGACGGCCTCCCATTTATACAGTGTGTAGCGTGTGTGAAGTGTGAGGTGTGTGTTTTGGGAGACTGTGGTATGTTCGTGTTGTGTATTCTTGTATAGTGGAACTGTTACCCTTTTTAGTGCTATATCACTGAAGCATGCCGTCGAAGACACCAAGCAACACACCCCATCCGGTCACATTATACTGATAACAGGAGGACCAGTCGTCCAACTCCCTGTTTGCTGAGCGCTAAGCAGGAGCATAAACTACCATTATTATAGACTTTGGCGTGTATCGGCCAGGGGACAGATCCCATAGCCTTCCTCACAGGGGTAAACGCTCAACTCAAGGCCAAAAGTGAGGCGGTGCCAAGGGAGGCATTAGGAAAATGAAAGTCAGTTAGGAAGAAGAGAAACTATAAGATCCTAAATTTAGTCGCCTTTTACGATCATGCAATAGGGACGGCAGTTACAATTCTAACACCCTAACTACAAGGCTTCTGTAAGATCAGATGGTTAACTGTAGTGTTATGATCAACTGTACTTGAATGAGCCAAATACAAATGAAATAGCTATGGTCGTGCTCGATATTTGTTTCAGCGAATTTAGCGAAATCTTTAAAATGGGAAAAATAATCAGATCATGGTTAATAAAGATTCCAGTGGGCAGTGATGAACGTTTTTGAGATAAACTTGACTCTCTTATAACATTAATAGTCTACTCAAAACTTTGATTACAAGCTGAATAGCGTACAGCACAAGACTAGTGTAGCAGACGACACGAATGTCTGACATTTCGCCGCAAAATTGGCCGTTGAGTCGACATGTCCCAGACATTTCGCCCCTTAGCTAATTAATATTCTACATTCAAAATTAAGTTTTATTCAAATTCTATTAATCAATTCATGTTGTAATATAAATAATACAAATGTATTCATTGAAATTAACACAGTATATTTTATTTTTGAACAACTTTGATGTTAGTCCGAAATGTCTATGGTTTTACTGTTTTTGACTTTCAATTCGCCCCAGTCGTTTCCACTCATGCTTTTTGATAATTTAACATTCAACATTTCGTTTGATTCAAATTTTATCAAATAATTTATATTAATATTTTAAAAATACAAGTATATTCATTTAAATAAACATACTGTAGTTTACTATTCACAATTTTGGTATTAGGTCGAAACGTCAAGTTTATTTTTATGTTGGGGACTAAGTGTCGATAGTGAGGCGAAAGTCTGTGTTTCTTCCAAATCACTTGAACGCTTGCAACAAAGAGCAATAGCATTGAGCTTCTGCCGGATGAAGATTACATTCGTCGGATCACAAAAGCATTTGAACCACTCGATTATATAATGCGCTGACTTCAAAGCAACGCAATCATGCTGATGGGATTTTTTACAGTGGGTAAATAGTGGCGGCCGCAAACTGAAGCTATCATTGTGTAGGATTGAATTTGGAAGATAGTGTTTTTTCTTATATTTTCATGTATGTGTTACCTAGAAGTGCTTCGCACTTCGTGCTCTTTGGGCACGAAAGGCTGCACCCTTATTACTTAAATTGTTCCAATCTCTAATTGTTTGAGGGAAAAAGCTGTTTTTAAACACTTCGCTGTTGGTGGTGATCGTTTTGTGAGTTTTTAGGTCATCTGACCGAAGGTCAGGATGACCTATTGTCATCGCGTTTCGTCCGTCGTCGTGCGCCGTGCGCCGTGCGCCGTGCGCTGTCCGCCGTCCGCCGTGCGCCGTGCGTCGTGCGTAAGACTATTTATACAAAAGCCTACTCCTCCTTCATTCTTTGATGGATTTCATCCATATTTGGTTTGAAACATCATTGGGGAAGGACAATCATATTTTATATAAATGAGCCTGGTCCGACCCCTAGGGGCTGAGAGGTGGGGGCACCAAAAGGGCAAATTTTCTTATTTTAAGCTTTAAAATCCTACTCCTCCTTCATCCTTTGATGGATTTCATCCATATTTGGTGTGAAACTTTATTAGGGAAGGACAATCATATTTTATATAAATGAGCTTGGTCCGACCCCTACGGTCAGAGGGGCAGGGCCTCAAAAGGGCAAATTTTCTTAATTTTAGCTTTAAAATCCTACTCCTCCTTCATCCTTGGATGGATTTCATCCATATTTGGTGTGAAACTTTATTAGGGAAGGACAATCATATTTTATATAAATGAGCTTGGTCCGACCCCTACGGTCAGAGGGGCAGGGCCTCAAAAGGGCAAATTTTCTTAATTTTAGCTTTAAAATCCTACTCCTCCTTCATCCTTGGATGGATTTCATCCATATTTGGTGTGAAACTTTATTAGGGAAGGACAATCATATTTTATATAAATGAGCTTGGTCCGACCCCTACGGTCAGAGCGGCAGGGCCTCAAAAGGGCAAATTTTCTTAATTTTAGCTTTAAAATCCTACTCCTCCTTCATCCTTGGATGGATTTCATCCATATTTGGTGTGAAACTTCATAAGGGAAGGAAAATCATATTTTATATAAATGAGCCTGGTCCGACCCCTAGGGTCAGAGGGGCGGGGCCCCAAAAGGGCAAATTTTCTTAATTTTAGCTTTAAAATCCTACTCCTCTTTTATCCTTGGATGGATTTCATCTATATTTGGTTTGAAACATCATTGGGGAAGGACAATCATATTTTATATAAATGAGTCTGGTCCGACCCCTAGGGGCTGAGAGGTGGGGCACCAAAAGGGCAAATTTTCTTATTTTAAGCTTTAAAATCCTACTCCTCCTTCATCCTTTGATGGATTTCATCCATATTTGGTGTGAAACTTCATTAGGGAAGGACAATCATATTTTATATAAATAAGCTCGGTCGGACCCCTAGGGTCAGAGGGGCAGGGCCTCAAAAGGGCAAATTTTCTTAATTTTAGCTTTAAAATCCTACTCCTCCTTCATCCTTGGATGGATTTCATCCATATTTGGTGTGAAACTTCATTAGGGAAGGAAAATCATATTTTATATAAATGAGCCTGGTCCGACCCCTGGGGTCAGAGGGGCGGGGCCCCAAAAGGCAAATTTTCTTAATTTTAGCTTTAAAATCCTACTCCTCCTTCATCCTTGGATGGATTTCATCCATATTTGGTTTGAAACATCATTGGGGAAGGACAATCATATTTTTTTATAAATGAGCCTGGTCCGACCCCTAGGGGCTGAGAGGTGGGGCACCAAAAGGGCAAATTTTCTTATTTTAAGCTTTAAAATCCTACTCCTCCTTCATCCTTTGATGGATTTCATCCATATTTGGTGTGAAACTTCATTAGGGAAGGACAATCATATTTTATATAAATGATCTTGGTCGGACCCCTAGGGTCAGAGGGGCAGGGCCTCAAAAGGGCAAATTTTCTTAATTTTAGCTTTAAAATCCTACTCCCCCTTCATCCTTGGATGGATTTCATCCATATTTGGTGTGAAACTTCATTAGGGAAGGAAAATCATATTTTATATAAATGAGCCTGGTCCGACCCCTGGGGTCAGAGGGGCGGGGCCCCAAAAGGGCAAATTTTCTTAATTTTAGCTTTTAAATCCTACTCCTCCTTCATCCTTGGATGGATTTCATCCATATTTGGTTTGAAACATCATTGGGGAAGGACAATCATATATTATATATTTGAGATAGGTCTGACCCCTAGGGGCTGAGGGGTGGGGCCCCAAAAGGGCAAATTATCTTATTTTAAGCTTTAAAATTCTACTCCTCCTTCATCCTTGGATGGATTTCATTTATATTTAGTGTGAAACATCATTGGGCAAGGACAATCATGTTTTATATAAATGAGCCTGGTCCGACTCCTAGGGGCTGAGGGATGGGGCCCCAAAAGGGCAAACTTTCTTATTTTAAGCTTTAAAATCCTACTCCTCCTTCATCCTTGGATGGATTTCATTTATATTTGGTGTTAAACATCATTGGGGAAGTACAATCATATTTTATATAAATGAGCCTGGTCCGACCTCTAGGGGCTGAGGGGTGGGGCCCCAAAAGGGCAAATTTTCTTAATTTTAGCTGGCCCACTTCCTGTTTTCAGGTTTCACTCTCTGATCTCAATGAAAATTGGTCTATAGGGGTTTTAATTGATGCCGAACAACGTGCAAACATTTTCGTAAAGATTATTGTATTCCAAGATGGCCGCTGGCCCACTTCCTGTTTTAAGGTTTCAGTCTCTGATCTTAATGAAAATTGGTCTATAGGGGTTTTAATTGATGCCGAACAACATGCAAACATTTTCGTAAAAATTTTGGTATTTCAAGATGGCTGCTGGCCCACTTCCTGTGTTGGGGTTCATTTCAGATCTCAATGAAAATTGGTCTAAAGGGGTTTTAATTGATTCAGAAGGGGGAACTTTAGGTGAGGACAATCATATTTTATAAAGGACCAGGCTAAGACCCATGGGGATAGTACGGCGGAGGTCCAAACTGGGAGCTTAGCTGAAATTTGGCTTTAAAATCTGACTCCTTATATTAATCCTTGAATGGGTTACAACCACATATGGATGAAGGGCAACCAAGTTTGTTCAACAAATGACATTTACCTATTTCAGAAACTTACATATTCAACTAAGGAGTTCCTTGTATTATTTATATTAATTGTTAACCACTACTTTATACTGTGACTTTGTTGTTTTGTGCCATGAGTCAGATGACCGTAAAGGCCCATGGGCCTCTTGTTGAATGTTTTTGTCGTGTTCTCGAGTTATTAGGAGAGATGAAATTATAGTAGACAGTCGTCTGCGAAAAGAAGAACCGACAATGATACTGATGCTGGCAAGTCGTTCAAAACAAAAACATGAGGGGGCCTAGTACAGTCCTTGAGGGACGCCGGATTCTACTCTAGCTGTGGACGAGTGATCTCCCTCAACAACGACTTGCTGTGTTCTGTCCATAAGGAATGTTTTGATCCAAGCATGGATGGGGCCGGTTATGCCGTAGTGGTCAAGTTTGTGGAGTAGTCTCATGTGTGGTACCGTATCGAAGGCTTTACTGAAGTCCAGAATTGTGATATCGGTTTTAATTTTTGTGTAAAAGTTTTTCACAAAATCATATGTTGTTGTAATGAGTTGGGATTCGCAGCTGATTTGAAAAAAAAAAAAAAAAAAAAAAAAGCCTATACACTTACAATATGTTCATATAGTAGGGGTAGGTTATTGTATTTTCCAAAACCAGAAGCAGGCGCCTGTGGTTAGTGTTTGCATATAATATACAAGTTGGTGGTTTTTATAAATATTCGCTCGCTGTAATTTTTTGTGTTTCCAAAACATTGTTATTTATATGATTTTTTATTTATATTATATTTTATGACTTTTTTTTTCCAGTTTTACAATACTCGCAGACTTTCAAAGCTATACTTGAATAATTGTTACCTTGACCTTGATGTATTTGGGTTTTATTCCAACTGTGGGGAGTGGGGGCTAATGCCACGCTTTGCGGTTCCTTGTTAACTCTTGGCTTTTGAGCACATATGTCTATTTGTTATATGTTTTGACTTTTGAGATTTATTAGTATTGGTTATTTGTCTTCTGAAACTGCTTAAAGTCAAGGTCAACTGGGAGCATTATGTTTGTGTATATTTAGTATTGCTATATAACTACGTATACCAGTATAGTAACAACTTTTAACTTTTAGATGTGGTTATTCCTTGACGACGCTATGGACCGCCGAGTTAGCTCACTCTCCCTTCGCCTCAGCCCCACTGATAGGTGATGTGAATGGTGATGGATCACTGGACATTGTAGCTACCCCATTCAGTGAAAGTATGTCTGTTATCGATGCCCAGTCAGGAAAAGTCTTATCTGACTCTAAATGGCCGGCTCTCAACCTGGACAGTTCTATCTATGCAAGTCCTCTTCAGGTAAAGCATTTGTATTCTCATCAGTTGGCAAAGAAATAATAAATAATCTGAGTTTTGTAAATTTATTAAGATTATTTGGTAAATAAATGAGTGCATGATGTTGGTGTGTGTAAGTATACCTCACCATTTTGCTGTGTTTTCGTTATTTCAAAAGTACTAGATTGAAAAACCACTGACCAACAGTCGCTAGGTATACAGACTGTTAGGTTATAATTAAGGTTTTTCTCTGGGTATTCTTAACTTATCCTGACCCTGTTAAAACTGCTGTTTTCTTAAATTACTTTAACTAGGATGTCACAGGTTAAACAAAAAAATTAATTTTGATACTATCGATATGATGAATTGTGTTTCCAGTTTGATGTTGATGCTGACGGTATGCTGGATCTGATGTTCACGATGTCTTCTGGAGAGTTACTGTTTTATCGTCCTGATGGATTAAGATTTAGACATAAAAAGTACCAGGTATGTCCCAACAAAATGGCCACTTAGATTATGTAGGGTTTGGTTTGTTTATTTTTACGTCCTATTAACAGCCAGGGTCAATGTAATTTTGAAAATTGACAATATATTATATACATGTACATGCATATATATTCTTTTCTGTCTGTCAGTCCACTTGTCCACTTGAAGTCTGTCAGAGCTCTCACAGCTTCATTTCTTAACAGGTTATCTTCAAACTTGTTATAGATAAAATATCTTATACAACATCAAATGTCAGGTTGATCTGCTTAAGATCAAGGTTATTGTTGAACGTTGTCAGAACTTTGTTTCTGTATTGATGAACAGTTGTGGGCACCTGCAAGGGTCATTTATTGTTTCATCAATCCTAACATTTAGTTAACAATCAAGGGGCATTTATTGTTTCAGCAATCATTGACATTAACATTTAGTTTACAATCAACGGACATTTATTGTTTCAGCAATCCTCAACATGCTTTTAACATTTAGTTTACAATCAAGGGACATTATTTACAGTTTTAAACCTCAAATGATTTGTTTATTGTGATGTTATGACTGCAGGTTCCCCCTGTGTATGTGTCGAGGAACTGGCATGTCGATGTGATATCAGTACATCACAATGACATTGAGAAGTATGTCCTGACTGATCCACCAAATGTACAGGTAGGTTCTGAAACACACAAAATTTTGTCACGGAAACTAATAATGAAAAGACATTTAGCAGTGTCCATGGCCATCTGTGTTTACATTGATAATACGTGTATTATAAAAGTTTTTAATGTCTTAATTTTTTTGATGGTTTTGAGTGGTCCGATAGTCCAGCAGACAAAAACAACTTGGGTTCATATATAATTACTTAGAGTATTTAAGATAAAATTTCTTCAATGTTTCTGCATGTTGATGCTAATTTTGTTAAAGGGCTGAAGATCAGGGAACATGCCTTCTATTATTTTTTATCCAGAATTGCTCTAAACCAACAGTATATTAATTTAGCGTTCAAATGCCTAAGGTTTTAATGGCATTTGAATAAGCATTTTAATTTCTTATGCAATTGTCTAGTAACAGTGAGTTTTTACTGCAGGCCGACCAATACATGGCTGTTGACCCTCACATCCTGGCCACACCTGTTTTGGCAGACCTGAATAGTGACGGACGAGTTGAGGAACTTGTGGTACCAGTATCATACTTCTATGAGGAAGAAGATTACAGGTAAAAGATGGTCCTTCGTAATTACAAACCTTACAAAAAACAGCTTAAATTACAGGTAAATGATGGGCCTTAATGAATTTATATAAACTATACAATGTACAGCTGAAATTACAGATAATGATGGGCCTTGATAATAACAAATCTTTTAGCACAGCTTAATTTACAGGTAAAAGATGAGTCTTCATAAATTAATATAAACTACAAAATGTACAGCTGAATTACAGATAAGGATGGGCCTTCATAAATACAAACCATACAATGAACAGCTAAATTTACAGGTAAAAGATTGGCCTTCATAAATACAAACTATACAATGAACAGCTAAATTTACAGGTAAAAGATTGGCCTTCATAAATACAAACTATACAATGAACAGCTAAATTTACAGGTAAAAGATTGGCCTTCATAAATACAAACTATACAATGAACAGCTAAATTTACAGGTAAAAGATTGGCCTTCATAAATACTAACCATACAATGAACAGCTAAATTTACAGGTAATGATTGGCCTTCATAAATACAAACCATACAATGAACAGCTAAATTTACAGGTAAAAGATTGGCCTTCATAAATACTAACCATACAATGAACAGCTAAATTTACAGGTAAAAGATGGGCCTTCATAAATACAAACTATACAATGAACAGCTAAATTTACAGGTAAAAGATTGGCCTTCATAAATACAAACCATACAATGAACAGCTAAATTTACAGGTAAAAGATTGGTCTTCATAAATACTAACCATACAATGAACAGCTAAATTTACAGGTAAAAGATGGGCCTTCATAAATACAAACTATACAATGAACAGCTAAATTTACAGGTAAAAGATTGGCCTTCATAAATACAAACCATACAATAAACAGCTTGAATTACAGGTAAAAGATGGGCCTTCATAAATACAAACTATACAATGAACAGGTAAATTTACAGGTAAAAGATTGGCCTTCATAAATACAAACCATACAATGAACAGCTAAATTTGCAGATAAGGATTGGCCTTCATAAATACTGATCATACAATGAACAGCTAAATTTACAGGTAAAAGATGGGCCTTCATAAATACAAACCATACAATGAACAGCTTAAATTACAGGTAAAAGATTGGCCTTCATAAATACAAACCATACAATGAACAGCTTAAATTACAGGTAAAAGATGGGCCTTCATAAATTTATATAAACTATACCATGCACAAATGTACAACTAAAATTACAGATAAGGATGGGCCTTCATAAATACAAACTTTACAATGAACAGCTAAAATTTATGGTAAGATTGTTTTATTGATTACTTGAACATGGTTGCCTTTCTGTGTTGGTGTGTGTAGGTTTCCACAACAGCTGCACAAACATAAGATGAGTAACTTTACTGACCTAGAGAGATATGTTGTGGCTGGAGTGACTGTGGTCAACCTTACATCCTTCACTCCACTCTGGACTAAAGTTCTTGACCTCACACAGGTAAAACATAATCTTACAAAAGGAATTTTTTCTTTTTCATAATTTTTTTTGTGCCTATAGACAAGTATTTCAAATTATAATTTTAGCTCAAAGTAACCAAATTGCAAAGAACCAAGTTGAGCTTATCCCAAATTATGGCATTATATGTCATCCTGAGCTTATCCCAAACTGTGGTATCAGATGTCATCCTGAGCTTATCCCAAACTATGGCATTATATGTCATCCTGAGCTTATCCCAAACTATGGCATTATATGTCATCCTGAGCTTATCCCAAACTGTGGTATCAGATGTCATCCTGAGCTTATCCCAAACTGTGGCATCAGATGTCATCCTGAGCTTATCCCAAACTATGGCATTATATGTCATCCTGAGCTTATCCCAAACTGTGGTATCAGATGTCATCCTGAGCTTATCCCAAACTATGGCATCAGATGTCATCCTGAGCTTATCCCAAACTATGGCATTATATGTCATCCTGAGCTTATCCCAAACTGTGGTATCAGATGTCATCCTGAGCTTATCCCAAACTGTGGCATCAAATGTCATCCTGAGCTTATCCCAAACTGTGGTATCAGATGTCATCCTAAGCTTATCCCAAACTGTGGCATTGGATGTCATCCTGAGCTTATCCCAAACTGTGGTATCAGATGTCATCCTGAGCTTATCCCAAACTGTGGCATCAGATGTCATATTGAGCTTATCCCAAACTATGGCATTATATGTCATCCTGAGCTTATCCCAAACTGTGGCATCAGATGTCATCCTGAGCTTATCCCAAACTGTTGCATTAGATGTCATCCTGAGCTTATCCCAAACTATGGCATTATATGTCATCCTGAGCTTATCCCAAACTGTGGCATTATATGTCATCCTGAGCTTATCCCAAACTGTGGCATCAGATGTCATCCTGAGCTTATCCCAAACTGTGGCATCAGATGTCATCCTGAGCTTATCCCAAACTGTGGCATTATATGTCATCCTGAGCTTACCCAAACTGGGCATAATCATATGTCATCCTGAGCTTATCCCAAACTGTAGTATCAGATGTCATCCTGAGCTTATCCCAAACTGTGGCATCAGATGTCATCCTGAGCTTATCCCAAACTGTGGCATCAGATGTCACCCTGAGCTTATCCCAAACTATGGCATTATGTCATCCTGAGCTTATCCCAAACTGTTGCATCAGATGTCATCCTGAGCTTATCCCAAACTGTGGCATCAGATGTCACCCTGAGCTTATCCCAAACTGTGGCATCAGATGTCATCCTGAGCTTATCCCAAACTGTGGCATTATATGTCATCCTGAGCTTATCCCAAACTATGGCATTATATGTCATCCTGAGCTTATCCCAAACTATGGCATCAGATGTCATCCTGAGCTTATCCCAAACTGTGGCATCAGATGTCATCCTGAGCTTATCCCAAACTGTGGCATCAGATGTCATCCTGAGCTTATCCCAAACTGTGGCATCAGATGTCATCCTGAGCTTATCCCAAACTGGGCATAATCATATGTCATCCTGAGCTTATCCCAAACTGTAGTATCAGATGTCATCCTGAGCTTATCCCAAACTGTGGCATCAGATGTCATCCTGAGCTTATCCCAAACTGTGGCATCAGATGTCATCCTGAGCTTATCCCAAACTGTGGCATTATATGTCATCCTGAGCTTATTCCAAACTGAGGCATTATGTCATCCTGAGCTTATCCCAAACTGTGGTATCAGATGTCATCCTGAGCTTATCCCAAACTGTGGCATCAGATGTCATCCTGAGCTTATCCCAAACTATGGCATTATGTCATCCTGAGCTTATCCCAAACTGTGGCATCAGATGTCACCCTGAGCTTATCCCAAACTGTGGCATCAGATGTCATCCTGAGCTTATCCCAAACTGTGGCATTATATGTCATCCTGAGCTTATCCCAAACTATGGCATTATATGTCATCCTGAGCTTATCCCAAACTATGGCATCAGATGTCATCCTGAGCTTATCCCAAACTGTGGCATTATATGTCATCCTGAGCTTATCCCAAACTGTGGCATCAGATGTCATCCTGAGCTTATCCCAAACTGTGGCATCAGATGTCATCCTGAGCTTATCCCAAACTGTGGCATCAGATGTCATCCTGAGCTTATCCCAAACTGGGCATAATCATATGTCATCCTGAGCTTATCCCAAACTGTAGTATCAGATGTCATCCTGAGCTTATCCCAAACTGTGGCATCAGATGTCATCCTGAGCTTATCCCAAACTATGGCATTATGTCATCCTGAGCTTATCCCAAACTGTTGCATCAGATGTCATCCTGAGCTTATCCCAAACTGTGGCATCAGATGTCACCCTGAGCTTATCCCAAACTGTGGCATCAGATGTCATCCTGAGCTTATCCCAAACTGTGGCATTATATGTCATCCTGAGCTTATCCCAAACTGTGGCATCAGATGTCATCCTGAGCCTATCCCAAACTGTGGTATCAGATGTCATCCTGAGCTTATCCCAAACTGTGGCATTATATGTCATCCTGAGCTTATTCCAAACTGAGGCATTATGTCATCCTGAGCTTATCCCAAACTGTGGCATCAGATGTCATCCTGAGCTTATCCCAAACTGTGGCATCAGATGTCACCCTGAGCTTATCCCAAACTATGGCTTATATGTCATCCTGAGCTTATCCCAAACTGTGGCATCAGATGTCATCCTGAGCTTATCCCAAACTGAGGCATTATATGTCATCCATCAGCATATCACTAGTTTGATTCCTGTTTACAGTCACTGGTTCAGAATTAAATCATATTTGGCTTATAGCATCCCAATGGGATGCAGATTTAAAATTGTACTAATGGTCTGGCTGACATCACAGGGGTCATACGGGCAGAGCTCAATATGATATGGAATAAGCTCAGGATGTTGAACAATCAAATGTCCTATGTAACAAAATAGGTGACTGCTGCGAAGTAATTATTTGCACTTCTTCCCAAGGTTGTCTCTGTATTTCCTGCCTACAACCTCTTCACCCCGTCTGTTGCTGACCTTGACAGTGAAGGTGGAGCATTAGAGATTGTCATGGGAACGTCTGCAGGTCGAGTTTATGTGTTTGATTACAAGGGAGGTTACAGGAAGGGCTGGCCTGTCACAGTCAACAGTGTCCATGGCCAGGTTTGTAGGCTGTTCTATCAATTTATCAAGTTACCTAGGTGCTTAATCCTAATGATATGACAAATAAAACATTTTATAATAGAAAATAGCACATTCAGGTAAGTAGTAAACTCCTGTATTACTGTTAAAAGGAGGAAAAAAGTGTGAGTTTAATCTGAAGATATCAATGGGTTATATCAACGCTGACGTCAGACTGGATATGGTTGTAATACATTGTAGATCCCTGTAGCTGGTATCACCGATGACGACAGATTAGATATGGTTGTCATGGATACAGAGAATGTAATACATTGTAGATCACTGTAGCTGATATCACCGATGACGACAGATTAGATATGGTTGTCATGGATACAGAGAATGTAATACATTATAGATCACTGTAGCTGATATCACCGATGACGACAGATTAGATATGGTTGTCATGGATACAGAGAATGTAATACATTGTAGATCACTGTAGCTGATATCACCGGTGACAACAGATTAGATATGGTTGTCATGGATACAGAGAATGTAATACATTGTAGATCACTGTAGCTGATATCACCGGTGACGACAGATTAGATATGGTTGTCATGGATACAGAGAATGTAATACATTGTAGATCACTGTAGCTGATATCACCGGTTGACAAAATAGATGCACATGTAGATCATGTAGTGATATCACCGTGACAACAGATTAGATATGGTTGTCATGGATACAGATAATGTAATACATTGTAGATCACTGTAGCTGATATCACCGTTGACAACAGATTAGATATGGTTGTCATGGATACAGAGAATGTAATACATTGTAGATCACTGTAGCTGATATCACCGGTGACAACAGATTAGATATGGTTGTCATGGATACAAAGAATGTAATACATTGTAGATCACTGTAGCTGATATCACCGGTGACAACAGATTAGATATGGTTGTCATGGATACAGAGAATGTAATACATTGTAGATCACTGTAGCTGATATCACCGGTGACGACAGATTAGATATGGTTGTCATGGATACAGAGAATGTAATACATTGTAGATCACTGTAGCTGATATCACCGGTGACGACAGATTAGGTATGGTTGTCATGGATACAGAGAATGTAAAACATTGTAGATCACTGTAGCTAATATCACCGATGACGACTGATTGGATATGGTTGTCATGGATACAGAGAATGTAATACATTGTAGATCACTTTAGCTGATATCACTGATGACGACAGATTAGATATGGTTGTCATGGATACAGAGAATGTAATACATTGTAGATCACTGTAGCTGATATCACCGGTGACGACAGATTAGATATGGTTGTCATGGATACAGAGAATGTAATACATTGTAGATCACTGTAGCTGATATCACCGGTGACGACAGATTAGATATGGTTGTCATGGATACAGAGAATGTAATACATTGTAGATCACTGTAGCTGATATCACCGGTGACAACAGATTAGATATGGTTGTCATGGATACAAATAATGTAATACATTGTAGATCACTGTAGCTGATATCACCGTTGACAACAGATTAGATATGGTTGTCATGGATGCAGAGAATGTAATACATTGTAGATCACTGTAGCTGATATCACCGGTGACAACAGATTAGATATGGTTGTCATGGATACAAAGAATGTAATACATTGTAGATCACTGTAGCTGATATCACTGGTGACGACAGATTAGATATGGTTGTCATGGATACAGAGAATGTAATACATTGTAGATCACTGTAGCTGATATCACCGGTGACGACAGATTAGATATGGTTGTCATGGATACAGAGAATGTAATACATTGTAGATCACTGTAGCTGATATCACTGGTGACAACAGATTAGATATGGTTGTCATGGATACAGAGAATGTAATACATTGTAGATCACTGTAGCTGATATCACCGGTGACGACAGATTAGATATGGTTGTCATGGATACAGAGAATGTAATACATTGTAGATCACTGTAGCTGATATCACTGGTGACAACAGATTAGATATGGTTGTCATGGATACAGAGAATGTAATACATTATAGATCACTGTAGCTGATATCACTGGTGATGACAGATTAGATATGGTTGTCATGGATACAGAGAATGTAATACATTGTAGATCACTGTAGCTGATATCGCCGGTGACGACAGATTAGGTATGGTTGTCATGGATACAGACAAAGTAATAAGTGTAAAACATTGTAGATCACTGTAGCTGATATCACCGGTGACGACAGATTGGATATGGTTGTCATGGATACAGGAGGTAATGTGCTGTGTCTCGGTACTGATGGAGACACTCTCTGGGAGTCAGAAATAACAGGAACATCGTCCCCTGGCAGTCGTCTGTATGATCTGAACGAGGACTCCAGTCTAGATGTCATCATTACCACCAACGATGGGTAAGAATCCACCAGGCCTTTCTGGATCACCTGTGATAAGTAAAACAACCATCCACTATACACTCCTGTTCACTATGATTTTGGTCCATGATTTTGATGCATTAACCTGCCAAACTGTGTTATTTTATCAAAAGTCCCTTCTATTTTTATTGGTCTGGAAATTGGCTCTGTTTCTAATCAAAGTTCACAATTTGTGTAAAGACTAGGTATTGGCAATAAAGTTCTCCATGTTCGAGAATCAGGAGAGGTTCCAGCGTAAGGAGCATGTGTCAGAGTAAAAGGAGTTTGTGTTAGATACAGTCTCTAAGCTAATGGAACATGCTTGTAGAGCCCTTGGTTTTCATCAGAGATTTTGTTCCTAGTAAGAGTGTGCAATTAAGATTGTTTATTTTCCCTTTATTGGTATTTATTTGGTGTTGATTTAGATCTTTGTCTCATTA
The DNA here is from genome assembly GCF_041381155.1 of Argopecten irradians. Taxonomy (NCBI): domain Eukaryota; kingdom Metazoa; phylum Mollusca; class Bivalvia; order Pectinida; family Pectinidae; genus Argopecten; species Argopecten irradians. The sequence goes on along the minus strand of NC_091136.1, from coordinate 69,364,808 downwards.
TTTCAGAAATATTTTTGCTTTGGATGGAAGAAATGGATCTATTTTACCAGGCTGGCCAGTGAGAACTGGAAGGAAATTAACAGCAGATGTGCTTATAGCCAAGTTATCAACACAGAATGCTGATCCCGACCTGGTATACGAAGCATGACTTTCTTAATAATCTCTAGAAATATTACAATTCTGTTATATACGTGTATTTGGTTTTATGAAGGTCTTGCGAACTGCCTTTCTGTTGAGAATTTCAGATCATCTATCACTGTTTCGGATTATTGTGCATAGTCAAAACATCAAAGTGATACTCCCACTTTCCACTAATTTATCAGCCCAAATTATCTACTTCAAACCTTGTCAAGTATAAATTCTGACACTATTTTGTAGGTTTACCTAACAGATGATGGGTCGTTACATGTTGTATCAACTTCTCTAGAATGTAAGACTCATTTCCCACTCGGAGAGACCTCATTGGTACAGATTTTGTCACATGAATTAGTAAACAAAGCTGAAGGGGTTGAACTTCTCATCGCCACCAACGACGGAACTCTTCTATGTCTAGGCTCGGAAAATGAAGTTGAAGATCCATTCACGGAGATAGATGAAGACAAGATACGAGAAACTCACCTGTTATCTCTGCCATCATATGTTAAAACACCAAATGACTTTTCTTTTGCACAAAATAAGGTAATAATCATCCCTGCAGACAGACTATTGAGAACATGAGGATCACATCTTGAAAAAAACAACTGCTTTCTTACTCTTTATCACACTTGTATTCTTGTATTTGTTTATAAAGAATTATAAATTCTTAATCATAAAAAAATAACAAAGAAAAGAGGCCTAAATGCCTACAGAAAGTTGGCAGTGTTATAGGTTATTGTTGATACACTGATTTACTGATATATATACACATGGTGTTTTACAGCTCGGAGTATATGTTACCTGGTTTACAAAGTCAGAAGGGGAGGTAACTGGTGGAAAGTTCACCGTACAATTTGAAATAATTGATCCAACAGGCAAAACAAAAAATGTCTACAAAATCAAGGTAGGTTTGAAAATATCCCACAATTCCTTGTATGATTCAAGTCTGGATTACTACAGGCATGGTGTTGTTTGAGAGATATTGATCTGTCTGATGATAATGCATGCCCTTTGACTATTACTTTGTGTCTTCAAAGAATTTGGTCTGAAATCTCATAGATACTGATCGTCATTAAAACTTCATTATCTTGGTCTAGAGTTAATTGTGTATTAAAATAAAGATTAGGGAGTTACTTAATAAACAAAGACCAAATGTCTATCAAACAAAGTCAATAACAGACTAGACAGTATGCAAAGTGATTTATTTAGATATATTTTATTACTATTACATTTATAGATATATTTTGGCAGTAACTTATTGTTCTCTGATGAGTATAACCAGCCCGGGGAATACAGTGTCATTGTCCCTGTATGGGAGGAGCCAAGACTGGGTCATGTGACTGTGATTATGACCAATCAACATGGCCAGATTTTCCAGGATTCCTATCCATTGAGGTATATCTATAAAGAAAATTTATCATGTCAAAGTCCTCTTAGCAAGAAAGTTTTTGTCATTGTCACATACAAATGATTACATGTAACCTTGGTGACCATAATGATGTTTTATCTGCCCAGGTTTAACACCCTAGTAATGGAGGATCTACAGTGGCTGTTAATGGCTCCCTTCATCGCCATGGTCATCATTCTACTTGTGATACATGGATTTCCTGCTAAAGACTTACTACCATACACTAACCAGTCCAAGGGCAGCTGATACCCTCTATTGTGTGTAGAGTGGTTCACATGTGGTGTGTAATACACAGGATCATCAAATGATCGTCATGACGGAGTATTAACATTGACTAAATGCTAGTGTGAAAAAACATGGAAATAATGATGTGTGTGAGATCAGGGCCTAAGGCCATTTTAATTAAGCATTGATGTCACTATTTTTTAATTTTATCGGGGTATGAAAAAAAAATTGTTTGCAAAGTGAGTGTAGCATAGCGGATTCTCACAAAAGCTTGCAAACAATTTTTTTTTCATAACCCGATAAAATTAAAAAAATAGTGACATGAATACTTATAATTAATTTAATACTCTATTTGATAAAATGAAGTATGTTTAAATGTAACATTATAGTGGTTTTTCAAGGGATTCTTTTTTCCGAATCAATACGCAACGTCAATGTCTCTATTGTGACGTCACGATAACGTCGGGGTTTCGCGCCATTCTCGGAAAAAATTTTTCATAGTGGTATGCAAAAAAAATATTGGCCAATCAGAAAGTCAGAATTGGTGTAAAAACAAAGAAAAATTAATTATTAAGTATTGGATATACCCTGTATCTTTGGTAATTGAGTCTTCTGTTTGGTTGTTACCTGCTGAATATACACAATAGTTAGGGAATCAAGTTCACATGTTTATAGTTAGGTAGGTGATGATTAAAAACACAAGAATATTCATTGTAATAGGCAATAGATTTCTCATTACAGCTGAGATATTGGTTTATATGGTAGTGACACAGAGAATGTTGGTATATGTATTGTGTGAGATGTGTAATGACCTTGGATGTAAGCAGATTGAGGTGGTATTAATGGATCTTACTGTAATGAGACACTGGTATCAGTTGTTTAGAATTCCAACCCAGATATACTTGTAATGGATCTTACTGTAATGAGACACTGGTATCAGTTGTTCAGAATTCCAACCCAGATATACTTGTAATGGATCTTACTGTAATGAGACACTGGTATCAGTTGTTCAGAATTCCAACCCAGATATACTTGTAATGGATCTTACTGTAATGAGACACTGGTATCAGTTGTTCACAATTCCAACCCAGATATACTTGTAATGGATCTTACTGTAATGAGACACTGGTATCAGTTGTTCACAATTCCAACCCAGATATACTTGTGAAGAAGCCATTGATATCAGTCCTACCCCTTAGCTCACCTGGTCCAAAGGCCCCGGCGTACGGCGTCAATTCGTCCATCAATCAACAATCAACTTCTTCTTCATAACCGCTGGTCGGAATTTAACGAAATTTGACTGGTAGCATCCTTATTAGGCACAGACTGAAAAGTGTACAAATTATTGGGCTGACCTGGGGCCTGAGGGGCAGGGCCAAAAGGGTCAATTTGGCTGTTTTCATATAAACAACTTCTCTGAAACTAAACATTGGATAACACATATATTGTATTTGTAACATCCTTATGGGGTGGGGATTCAAAATTGTACAAATAGTGGTGCTGACCCCCTGGGGGTCAGAGGGGTGGGGCCAAAAGGATCAATTTGGCTATTTCCATATAAATGACTTCTCTGAATCTTAACATTGGATAGCACTCATATTGCATTGGTAACATCCGTATGGGGTGGGGATTCAAAATTGTACAAATGGTGGAGCTGACCCCCAGGGGGCCTGAGGGGAGGGACCAAAAGGGTCAATCATATAAACGACTTCTTCTCTGAAACTGCGCATTGGATAGCACTCATATTGAATTGTTAATATCCTTATGGGTTGGGGATTCAAAATTGCACATATTGTAGGGCTGCCCCCCCCGGATGATTGAGGGGCAGGGCAAAAAGGGTCAATTTTGCTATTTAAGCATTGGAAAGCACTCATTTTGCATTGGTAACATCCTTATGGGGTGAGAATTCAGCAATTTTCGAATTGTAGGGCTGACCACTTGGGGGCCTGAGGGGCGGGGCCAAAAAGTGTCAATTAGGATATTTCTTAATAAACCACTTCTCTGAATCTAAGCATTCAATAGCTCTCATGTTGCAATGGTAACATTCTTATGATGTAGGGATTCAGCAATGTACCAATTGTGGGTTTGTTTGTTTGTTTGTTTGATAAATTAACATCCTAACAACAGCCAGGGTCATGTAAGGACGGCCTCCCATGTATTTGGTGTGTTGCGTGTATGTGTGCGAGGTGCATGTCTGACCCCCTGAGGGACCTGAGGGGCATGGCCAAAAGTGTCCATTTGGCTATTTCTATATTATGATAAACGACATCTCCTCTGCAACTAGGCATTAGATTGCACTTGTATTGAATTGTTAATATCCTTATGGGGCAGGGATTTCAAATTGTACAAATTCTAGTGCTGATACCCGGTAGCCTGAGGGGTGGGGCCAAAAGTGTCAATTTGGCTTTTTCAATAAATTTGACTTCAGTTCAAAAACTGAGCATTGGATAGCACTCATATTTGCATTGGTAGCATCCTTATGGAGTGGGGATTCTAACTTGTACCTAAAATGATGAAGCCATTTTTCAATCTTGCTATTTCAAATTATAAGGGTTTTTTATGATAATTACTAAATAAACCAGGTGAGCAATACAGGCTCTCTGGGCCTCTTGAATTGGTTAACATATTAGTGGAACAGATCATGTTGATCAAAAAATGGTAGTGCTGATCATAAAATGGTAGTGCTGATCATAAAATGGTAGTGCTCAACATTTCGTGGAGATCTTGTGTTACTCTGTTTTGTCATATTAACATATTTGTGTATTTCTATTTTTTAATAAATCTTATTTTTTTTTCTCTTTTATTGAAATGTATGTTTTTTCTCTTTTATTGAAAGGTATGGGCTTCATCTAGAATTCCTTAGTTGATCTGGGATTCAGCATCTAAAGTTAGAGAAAGAAAAGAAAAATACTGAAAACCTGTGTATAGATGTGTACCGTAAACTGACAGCCGATATATACACCAAATTATATAAATAGAGGTTGCCCAACGATTGCCTTTCTAAAAAATTTAGGTCACCTGACCATAGGTCATGGTGACCTATTGCGATAGTCTTTTGTCCGTCGCTGTGCGTCGTCCATACTGCGACGTCCGTTGGACCTTGTGAACATGATAATTTGAGTAAATATAAACTGAGCTTAATGAAACTTCTAGACTAAGAAATCTAGAAAAGATCTTGGACGATTTTGATTAAACAATACGTTATGGAGTTATCCCGTATTGCTCTTTGAACTAATAATTATTGAACCTTGTGAACAACTTGAGTAAATAATAATATGAACCAAGCTTAATGAAACTTTGTATGTAAACTAATATTGGAAATATCTCTGATGAGCTTGATTAGACTGTAATTTAATGAGTTATTGCCCTTTGCAATTATAATTATTGAACCTTGTAGACATGATAACTTTAGTAAATATGAACCGAGCTTACTGAAACTTCGTATGTTGACTAACATTGGCAAGATCTTGGATGAGTTGGAAAATCAGCTTGATTCAATTGTAACTTACGGAGTTATTGCCCTTTGCACTAATGATTATTTAACCTTGTCAACATGATAACTTTAGTAAATATACACTGAGCTTAATGAAGTTTTGCATATAGACTAACATGAACACAGTAATGTGAGTAAATGTGCACCAAGCTTAATGAAACTTTGTATGTAGTAGGTCTACATAGCTGATATATACACCAGGTCTATAAAACTCACACACAAACCAGTTATATAGATATCTAATGTTTATTGACAGCTGATATATACACCAGGTCTATAAAACTCACACACAAACCAGTTATATAGATATCTAATGTTTATTGACAGCTGATATATACACCAGGTCTATATCAGCACACACACAAACCAGTTATATAGATATCTAATGTTTATTGACAGCTGATATATACACCAGGTCTATCAAACTCACACACACAAACCAGTTATATAGATATCTAATGTTTATTGACAGCTGATATATACACCAGGTCTATAAAACTCACACACAAACCAGTTATATAGATATCTAATGTTTATTGACAGCTGATATATACACCAGGTCTATAAAACACACACACAAACCAGTTATATAGATATCTAATGTTTATTGACAGCTGATATATACACCAGGTCTATAAAACTCACACACAAACCAGTTATATAGATATCTAATGTTTATTGACAGCTGATATATACACTAGGTCTATAAAACTCACACACAAACCAGTTATATAGATATCTAATGTTTATTGACAGCTGATATATACACCAGGTCTATCAAACTCACACACAAACCAGTTATATAGATATCTAATGTTTATTGACAGCTGATATATACACCAGGTCTATAAAACTCACACACAAACCAGTTATATAGATATCTAATGTTTATTGACAGCTGATATATACACCAGGTCTATAAAACTCGCACACAAACCAGTTATATAGATATCTAATGTTTATTGACAGCTGATATATACACAGGTCTATAAAACACACAACATTAAAGGTTATGACAGCTGATAAAACTCTATAACTCACACACAAACCAGTTATATAGATATCTAATGTTTATTGACAGCTGATATATACACCAGGTCTATAAAACTCACACACAAACCAGTTATATAGATATCTAATGTTTATTGACAGCTGATATATACACCAGGTCTATATCAGCACACACACAAACCAGTTATATAGATATCTAATGTTTATTGACAGCTGATATATACACCAGGTCTATAAAACTCACACACAAACCAGTTATATAGATATCTAATGTTTATTGACAGCTGATATATACACCAGGTCTATAAAACTCACACACAAACCAGTTATATAGATATCTAATGTTTATTGACAGCTGATATATACACCAGGTCTATAAAACTCACACACAAACCAATTATATAGATATCTAATGTTTATTGACAGCTGATATATACACCAGGTCTATAAAACTCGCACACAAACCAGTTATATAGATATCTAATGTTTATTGACAGCTGATATATACACCAGGTCTATATCAGCACACACACAAACCAGTTATATAGATATCTAATGTTTATTGACAGCTGATATATACACCAGGTCTATCAAACTCACACACACAAACCAGTTATATAGATATCTAATGTTTATTGACAGCTGATATATATATATCAGCACACACACAAACCAGTTATATAGATATCTAATGTTTATTGACAGCTGATATATACACCAGGTCTATCAAACTCACACACAAACCAGTTATATAGATATCTAATGTTTATTGACAGCTGATATATACACCAGGTCTATAAAACTCACACACACAAACCAGTTATATAGATATCTAATGTTTATTGACAGCTGATATATACACCAGGTCTATAAAACTCACACACAAACCAGTTATATAGATATCTAATGTTTATTGACAGCTGATATATACACCAGGTCTATAAAACTCACACACACAAACCAGTTATATAGATATCTAATGTTTATTGACAGCTGATATATACACCAGGTCTATAAAACTCACACACAAACCAGTTATATAGATATCTAATGTTTATTGACAGCTGATATATACACCAGGTCTATAAAACTCACACACACAAACCAGTTATATAGATATCTAATGTTTATTGACAGCTGATATATACACCAGGTCTATATCAGCACACACACAAACCAGTTATATAGATATCTAATGTTTATTGACAGCTGATATATACACCAGGTCTATCAAACTCACACACAAACCAGTTATATAGATATCTAATGTTTATTGACAGCTGATATATACACCAGGTCTATAAAACTCACACACAAACCAGTTATATAGATATCTAATGTTTATTGACAGCTGATATATACACCAGGTCTATAAAACTCACACACAAACCAGTTATATAGATATCTAATGTTTATTGACAGCTGATATATACACCAGGTCTATAAAACTCACACACAAACCAGTTATATAGATATCTAATGTTTATTGACAGCTGATATATACACCAGGTCTATAAAACTCACACACACAAACCAGTTATATAGATATCTAATGTTTATTGACAGCTGATATATACACCAGGTCTATAAAACTCACACACAAACCAGTTATATAGATATCTAATGTTTATTGACAGCTGATATATACACCAGGTCTATATCAGCACACACACAAACCAGTTATATAGATATCTAATGTTTATTGACAGCTGATATATACACCAGGTCTATAAAACTCACACACAAACCAGTTATATAGATATCTAATGTTTATTGACAGCTGATATATACACCAGGTCTATAAAACTCACACACACAAACCAGTTATATAGATATCTAATGTTTATTGACAGCTGATATATACACCAGGTCTATATCACTCACACACAAACCAGTTATATAGATATCTAATGTTTATTGACAGCTGATATATACACCAGGTCTATAAAACTCACACACAAACCAGTTATATAGATATCTAATGTTTATTGACAGCTGATATATACACCAGGTCTATAAAACTCACACACAAACCAGTTATATAGATATCTAATGTTTATTGACAGCTGATATATACACCAGGTCTATAAAACTCACACACAAACCAGTTATATAGATATCTAATGTTTATTGACAGCTGATATATACACAGGTCTATAAAACTCACACACAAACCAGTTATATAGATATCTAATGTTTATTGACAGCTGATATATACACCAGGTCTATATCAGCACACACACAAACCAGTTATATAGATATCTAATGTTTATTGACAGCTGATATATACACCAGGTCTATAAAACTCACACACAAACCAGTTATATAGATATCTAATGTTTATTGACAGCTGATATATACACCAGGTCTATAAAACTCACACACAAACCAGTTATATAGATATCTAATGTTTATTGACAGCTGATATATACACCAGGTCTATAAAACTCACACACAAACCAGTTATATAGATATCTAATGTTTATTGACAGCTGATATATACACCAGGTCTATAAAACTCACACACAAACCAGTTATATAGATATCTAATGTTTATTGACAGCTGATATATACACCAGGTCTATAAAACTCACACACAAACCAGTTATATAGATATCTAATGTTTATTGACAGCTGATATATACACCAGGTCTATAAAACTCACACACAAACCAGTTATATAGATATCTAATGTTTATTGACAGCTGATATATACACCAGGTCTATAAAACTCACACACAAACCAGTTATATAGATATCTAATGTTTATTGACAGCTGATATATACACCAGGTCTATAAAACTCACACACAAACCAGTTATATAGATATATCTAATGTTTATTGACAGCTGATATATACACCAGGTCTATAAAACTCACACACAAACCAGTTATATAGATATCTAATGTTTATTGACAGCTGATATATACACCAGGTCTATAAAACTCACACACACAAACCAGTTATATAGATATCTAATGTTTATTGACAGCTGATATATACACCAGGTCTATAAAACTCGCACACAAACCAGTTATATAGATATCTAATGTTTATTGACAGCTGATATATACACCAGGTCTATAAAACTCACACATAAACCAGTTATATAGATATCTAATGTTTATTGACAGCTGATATATACACCAGGTCTATAAAACTCACACACACAAACCAGTTATATAGATATCTAATGTTTATTGACAGCTGATATATACACCAGGTCTATATCAGCACACACACAAACCAGTTATATAGATATCTAATGTTTATTGACAGCTGATATATACACCAGGTCTATAAAACTCACACACAAACCAAACCAGTTATATAGATATCTAATGTTTATTGACAGCTGATATATACACCAGGTCTATAAAACTCACACACAAACCAGTTATATAGATATCTAATGTTTATTGACAGCTGATATATACACCAGGTCTATCAAACTCACACACACAAACCAGTTATATAGATATCTAATGTTTATTGACAGCTGATATATACACCAGGTCTATAAAACTCACACACAAACCAGTTATATAGATATCTAATGTTTATTGACAGCTGATATATACACCAGGTCTATAAAACTCACACACAAACCAGTTATATAGATATCTAATGTTTATTGACAGCTGATATATACACCAGGTCTATAAAACTCACACACAAACTATAAATCAATGTTTATACAGCTATATTAGATATCTAATGTTTATTGACAGCTGATATATACACCAGGTCTATAAAACTCACACACAAACCAGTTATATAGATATCTAATGTTTATTGACAGCTGATATATACACCAGGTCTATAAAACTCACACACACAAACCAGTTATATAGATATCTAATGTTTATTGACAGCTGATATATACACCAGGTCTATATCAGCACACACACAAACCAGTTATATAGATATCTAATGTTTATTGACAGCTGATATATACACCAGGTCTATAAAACTCACACACAAACCAGTTATATAGATATCTAATGTTTATTGACAGCTGATATATACACCAGGTCTATAAAACTCGCACACAAACCAGTTATATAGATATCTAATGTTTATTGACAGCTGATATATACACCAGGTCTATCAAACTCACACACAAACCAGTTATATAGATATCTAATGTTTATTGACAGCTGATATATACACCAGGTCTATAAAACTCACACACACAAACCAGTTATATAGATATCTAATGTTTATTGACAGCTGATATATACACCAGGTCTATAAAACTCACACACAAACCAGTTATATAGATATCTAATGTTTATTGACAGCTGATATATACACCAGGTCTATAAAACTCACACACAAACCAGTTATATAGATATCTAATGTTTATTGACAGCTGATATATACACCAGGTCTATAAAACTCACACACAAACCAGTTATATAGATATCTAATGTTTATTGACAGCTGATATATACACCAGGTCTATAAAACTCACACACAAACCAGTTATATAGATATCTAATGTTTATTGACAGCTGATATATACACCAGGTCTATAAAACTCACACACAAACCAGTTATATAGATATCTAATGTTTATTGACAGCTGATATATACACCAGGTCTATAAAATCACACACAAACCAGTTATATAGATATCTAATGTTTATTGACAGCTGATATATACACCAGGTCTATAAACTCACACACAAACCAGTTAATGTTTATGAAGATATCTAATGTTTAATTGACAGCTGATATATACACCAGGTCTATCAAACTCACACACACAAACCAGTTATATAGATATCTAATGTTTATTGACAGCTGATATATACACCAGGTCTATATCAGCACACACACAAACCAGTTATATAGATATCTAATGTTTATTGACAGCTGATATATACACCAGGTCTATCAAACTCACACACACAAACCAGTTATATAGATATCTAATGTTTATTGACAGCTGATATATACACCAGGTCTATATCAAACTCACACACAAACCAGTTATATAGATATCTAATGTTTATTGACAGCTGATATATACACCAGGTCTATATCAGCACACACACAAACCAGTTATATAGATATCTAATGTTTATTGACAGCTGATATATACACCAGGTCTATAAAACTCACACACAAACCAGTTATATAGATATCTAATGTTTATTGACAGCTGATATATACACCAGGTCTATAAAACTCACACACAAACCAGTTATATAGATATCTAATGTTTATTGACAGCTGATATATACACCAGGTCTATAAAACTCACACACAAACCAGTTATATAGATATCTAATGTTTATTGACAGCTGATATATACACCAGGTCTATAAAACTCACACACAAACCAGTTATATAGATATCTAATGTTTATTGACAGCTGATATATACACCAGGTCTATAAAACTCACACACAAAACCAGTTATATAGATATCTAATGTTTATTGACAGCTGATATATACACCAGGTCTATAAAACTCACACACAAACCAGTTATATAGATATCTAATGTTTATTGACAGCTGATATATACACCAGGTCTATAAAACTCACACACAAACCAGTTATATAGATATCTAATGTTTATTGACAGCTGATATATACACCAGGTCTATAAAACTCACACACACAAACCAGTTATATAGATATCTAATGTTTATTGACAGCTGATATATACACCAGGTCTATAAAACTCACACACAAAACAAGTTATATAGATATCTAATGTTTATTGACAGCTGATATATACACCAGGTCTATAAAACTCACACACAAACCAGTTATATAGATATCTAATGTTTATTGACAGCTGATATATACACCAGGTCTATAAAACTCACACACAAACCAGTTATATAGATATCTAATGTTTATTGACAGCTGATATATACACCAGGTCTATAAAACACACACACACACACCAGTTATATAGATATCTTATGTTTATTGACAGCTGATATATACACCAGGTCTATAAAACTCACACACAAACCAGTTATATAGATATCTAATGTTTATTGACAGCTGATATATACACCAGGTCTATATAAACTCACACACAAACCAGTTATATATAGATATCTAATGTTTATTGACAGCTGATATATACACCAGGTCTATAAAACTCACACACAAACCAGTTATATAGATATCTAATGTTTATTGACAGCTGATATATACACCAGGTCTATAAAACTCACACACACAAACCAGTTATATATAGATATCTAATGTTTATTGACAGCTGATATATACACCAGGTCTATAAAACTCACACACACAAACCAGTTATATAGATATCTAATGTTTATTGACAGCTGATATATACACCAGGTCTATAAAACTCACACACAAACCAGTTATATAGATATCTAATGTTTATTGACAGCTGATATATACACCAGGTCTATAAAACTCACACACAAACCAGTTATATAGATATCTAATGTTTATTGACAGCTGATATATACACCAGGTCTATAAAACTCACACACAAACCAGTTATATAGATATCTAATGTTTATTGACAGCTGATATATACACCAGGTCTATAAAACTCACACACAAACCAGTTATATAGATATCTAATGTTTATTGACAGCTGATATATACACCAGGTCTATAAAACTCGCACACAAACCAGTTATATAGATATCTAATGTTTATTGACAGCTGATATATACACTTAAGGTCTATAAAACTCACACACAAACCAGTTATATAGATATCTAATGTTTATTGACAGCTGATATATACACCAGGTCTATAAAACTCAGCACACACACAAACCAGTTATATAGATATCTAATGTTTATTGACAGCTGATATATACACCAGGTCTATAAAACTCACACACAAACCAGTTATATAGATATCTAATGTTTATTGACAGCTGATATATACACCAGGTCTATAAAACTCACACACAAACCAGTTATATAGATATCTAATGTTTATTGACAGCTGATATATACACCAGGTCTATAAAACTCACACACAAACCAGTTATATAGATATCTAATGTTTATTGACAGCTGATATATACACCAGGTCTATAAAACTCACACAAAACCATTTATATAGATATCTAATGTTTATTGACAGCTGATATATACACCAGGTCTATATCAGCACACACACAAACCAGTTATATAGATATCTTATGTTTATTGACAGCTGATATATACACCAGGTCTATAAAACACACACACACTTATTGTATATACAAGTAAGCCACAGCCATTGATGAGCATCAAATAATTGTTACTTGTACATTAATTATCATCATCATCACTCGCTCTGTACACCACAGACAGATACACTTCAGTAGGTTTTACAGGAAATAGCAGACCAATTAACAGTAGAGTTATTTAAAACCAATAATAATAAAACAAATTAATTAATAAGGAAATTATTTGAATTCAGTTACACTAATAGTAAACCAATTAATTAATAAGGAAATTATTCAAAATCAATTACACTAATAGTAACACCAATTAATAGCAAAGCTATATAATCAAAATCAAATCTTGTATTGAAAGATGAGTACCATACATAAAAAAGCTCACTAGAAAACTTAATATGATTAGGATAATGCTAAAAATCAACGGAAAATTCTGATGAAGATACTTGAATACATGAATATGTGTCTGCCAAACAAAACACATACTTCTTACTCTCCCACACATTACTCTCTTTTGCATACACTACTCAATCTCACACTGGGACACACATCCTTACATACCGGGTAATTAACACTGTTATACTGGCACACATCTTCATCCAGGCATTCAAAGTGATATTTTTGACTAGATTAACACTTGTTACACAATAATATTACAACAAAATAAGTTAAGAATGTATACAGGTAATTTATAACCTTATAACAATAATGTTATTAATGATCTTTAAACAAAACAACAGACAGTTTCTTTTACACATAATAAATGAAAATTTCAGTAAAATAAAATAAAAAAATTGATATATTTTTAAAAATAAAAATCTGTTAAATAAATGCTTAATCTAAAAAAAAGACATTCTAGTGTATTGATAACTGTTGGTACTACAATTATCTTTCTAGCTCCATTTGGAAGATCTGTCCCCATCCCTCTGTATCCATGGTACACATGATTTGCTTTGGCAGTTGTTGATAGGATGAGAAATTGCTGTGGCTTCCTCTCATCCACTGTCGCCGTGTACCGCGACTGCCATAGTTCATTTGGTATACTTCCTGAAGGATAAAATACATAATGTAGTCACACCTGACTGACTCAAGTATACAAACAAAATAAATTTGGTAATATGTAATTGTACAAATGTACTATTACCAGTGATAATATCAAGACTCTTGAAGCATGCGCGGCCAGACAGGGCTTCAAACATGGAACCCTCCAAACATTAGCAGTATCTGGTTGCTGGCAATAAGGGGGGTTTGCAGATCCCAAAACAACGTGGTTAAAGTACAATTTACCGTCCAATAAGGGGGGTTTTCAGATCCCAAAATGACGTGGGTAAAGTACAATTTACTGTCCAATAAGGGGGTTTTCGAATCCCAAAACAACGTGGGTAAAGTACAATTTACCGTCCAATAAGGGGGGTTATCAGATCCCAAAACAACGTGGGTAAAGTACAATTTACCGTCCAATAATGGGGGTTTTCAGATCCCAAAACAATGTGGGTAAAGTATAATTTAACGTCCAATAAGGGGGGTTTTCAGATCCCAAAACAACGTGGGTAAAGTACAATTTACCGTCCAATATGGGGGGTTTTCAGATCCCAAAACAACGTGGGTAAATTACTGTCCATTAGTCCCACCATCAAGTGATTATGACGTCATCATTTGACATGAGTTTCGTGACGTCATAATCATCGGAAGGTGGGACTAATCAACGGTAAATTGTACTTTGCCCACGTCGTTTTGGGATCTTGAAACACCTGTATTTATCATGACCCGATCCAGAACCATTAATTACACACTCTTCCCTCCCTTTTGAAGTCTTTGTGCCAAAGACACAAAGTATAACCCAGGTTTAGGTACACCCCTGCTATGGGTTCTTCAAAAACAGGATTTGATCACAGGCACCATGTCTAGTACAGTGTACCTTATCTAAACCAGACCCTGCCCATACTGATTAAAGTGTGTGGTCCAGGCATATTTATGAATAAATTATAGTACCTAAAATCTGTATAATCTGGCACCTGTCTACTCTGAAAACCAGACTTATCTTGGGTTTTTTTAACTCTACTTTTCTTTGTAAAATTAACTTCGGTAAACCAGTGACAATGTTTTCACAACACAGAAAAATAATAATAAGTACTATCCATAACACCATTGATTCAATGTATTTTCCCTGTTCTTCTACATTTGCACCCAACTAAATAACCTGTGAAAGGTGGTGAAAGTGTGTCGGGCTGAGATTTAAGAAATCTCAAGAAAAACAGAGGAGAAGTGTAAAAGGAGCGGGTTGGTGTGGTTTGTACATAGTGTCAGCTGACAGAGCATGCTTCTTTGACTCAGTCATGATCAGGAAAGCCGTAGTTTTTCACACTGGAGACTCGAGTTTGATTCCTGGTCGGGCACTCGACAGGAATCACATGTGTATTTTCCTTGTTCTTCTACAGTATCATGGCAGCCAAATGAGCTGTATCGGAGATGTGAGCCATTGAAATGTGCTTACAAAACAATAGACATGGAGGTGGGTAAATAAATGATCAGATTATGTTAGAATTGTTGGATATTGCTGAATTAATAATTGCAAATTTACTTGACATCATTTTCACTGATGGACGTTTTCTGTAGCAATATTATGGTTGATAGGACGGAGTCATAGTGTAGCCTTGACATCTGTCATTCGTCGTTCAGAACAACTTCATCGCATGCAGCTAACCATGAGGTTATATTCTCTACAAACCGGACACCTGTATTAACCAAACAAATGGACTGGTCCCGTTAATATATGGTTTAGATAAGTTATACCATAGGAGTGGAACAATCCATGGACAGAGTGAGGTTTGAACCCAGACTCACGGAACAGTAGCCATTCTCTACTAATAGATCTATCCATTCTTACAGAATAATTATAAGATAGCCAGAAACCTTCAAACATACCTTCCATGAGTAGCCAAGTGCTCGGTCGTTGAGGACAAGATCTGACTTCATCTCCAATGAATCACACAATCCTCTCCATAGAAATTCTGACGAGCTCACATAATTCCAGTATCTGCATGCTGATCCGACACTACAGAGATCAGTCGCATTTAGATGTTGGAAGATCTGCAATAATATCTCAGGAGGCAGGTCCTTCATTTTTTCTGTTGAAAATGGACTGGATGACGAACTTGCATCACATGGACATCATATCCCCTGATAGCACTATTAGAAAGAGGGTTTTACGTGTGAGATACAGTAGAAAGAGATTAGCATATGGGGAGAAAATACGGGTCCGATACATCATGTAATGTAAATATGGGGAGAAAATACGGGTCCGATACATCATGTAATGTAAACAAAAAGTGTATACTTAAAGTTAAAACGAAAGTAATTCCAGACGCCGATTCTAATTTTACAGATAACGTCAATCCTCATTGTGGATTTTCCCGTCAGCTGTCAAAATGGGGGCGTGGCACTTCGTAAACATTGCGTCCTTAGGTAATCGTGCACGTGAAAAGTTCATACAGTCATAACATATAACTGTGTATTATCGTTTGATAAATGTGTTGGATGGAACAAGCACAGTCATGATGTTGAATACACATGCATTTGTTTTGACTTGAATTGGACCGGAAGTGACGTATATCATATTGTTGATCAATATTTGGTACTCTTTTGTGTGAAGGAAGAAAACAAAATTCAAGATGTCTGCGCCCATGAGTTTGCGGGTTCCAAACAAGGATACAGTGAATTTTCTTGTCAGGGCACATTTGATGTTCATTGTAGTGTTAGTTTTGATTGTTTATATTCCAATGAACACACATTTACCTATTGACATTGTAAATGAGTGTCTTAATGGTGTGAAATCGCTAATTGCCATCCTAACGTTATTTCAAATATTGATAAACGTTGTCGCCGTTCCGAATTATGCACAAATCAAATCTACAACATTTAAAGTGAGTATTGATATTTATGGCCTCGGGTTTTAGTATATTCAACCACTGACAACTGTCACTTTTTGTTTTATATGACTTTTTTTTCAGCACTTGTTCCTCAGTCTGATTAAAACATCCTCTAATTTACTCACACACCCTTTCATTTTCACTAGATGATGACAAATTGAAAATAAGGTTGCCATTAGACGATCGCGACATATAGATAAAAGCAAAATAATGGAAACCCACTCATGAAGCTAAATACAAATGTATATGTATAATAGAGAGCGCAGCTCGAACAACTGAAGGCCCGTTCGTTAAGCGAACTCTTGTGATAGAGATATCTCGGTAATGTTAATCTATGTTAATCATGATCCATATTTGTAGAGTTGGAAAACTTTCTCATAAACTGGAAACGGAAATCTTAACAAGATCCAGCATTGCGCATGACAATATGCAAAGTCACACTATCGCGTATTTACAAACAATTTACTTTATATTACTTTATAATATTTCAAAATGAAAACATATTGAAACATAAACCTTTAAATTTGATTTTTAACTGAATCTTAACATTTGCATTTTGTTCTGAATCTTACGTTAAACACCACTTTATGTGACCATATACTCTGGAATTTTCCACCTGGCAACGGAGAATGATGTTGACATATTTTGTAGCCGCATGCAGTCATGTATTTTTGCATAAAGTGAAAGTAGAAGTAATCTATGCTAAATATTGTTTTTCTTGTTATAAACTACATGCCAGTAATTCAGCAAGGCTATGACTCTAATATAAAAAATGGTTTCTAGCAGTAAAGTAAGTCAATGCACACATAAGCAATAAGGACAAAACGCATAACATTGATAAGCAGGGCTTTTTCTAGGTTTACTGGGAAAAGGCCCCTAAATAAGTTTGGGAAAAATCATCAGCATATCAACATAAATGTACTTTTGTTAAAAGGCAAAAAAATGACCAATAATGGTTAATAACTCTTTATTTTTGTCTTCAATGACAGAAACCTAGATTTTTCGTTTTCCTGCAAATGTTTTAATTTATGACAACCTGTATAATTTTTGGAACGTTTGATTGGAAGTTGTGGGACTTCGCCACTGTTCTAAGATATTTTCAGATTGGGAAAAAACTCATGAAATTGAGAAAATTCTAGCCTAAATCTCATTGGGAATGGGGCCGAATATAGGCCTCTGAGAGACCCTAGAAAATGCCCTGATAAGAGTTCAATCGCCGGGTCAGGGGAGATAACTTGTCGTTAGAAATTTGTTATTTACTTACCTGGCATCTCAACTGCATTCAAAACAATTATATATTTCCATTTGGTAACAGTTAAAAAGCCCAACAAACAAAAGAATGGACTAACTGCTGAGTTCTCAGATAGGCATTGCCTAAAACTACCAAGGTATATTATGAATCATGCACGGCAGAGGAAGAGCGAAGATCTACTAGTTTATTTTCTTTGCTGTTTCAAGAAGAAGGCATAATTGTGTATCATAATAAAACAGAACTCAAAGATTTGGATTTGGACATTGATTTTCTGAGTTCATGCAGTGCTACAGGCCTGGGGTGCTGCATATACGCATCCTATGATTTCGCACCATTTGTTGACGTGATTGTGACATGATTCCTTGTGCTCATCTTATTTTACATTATCCTAGGTTTTAGGTGTACTTTGCACTATCACTTACTAACCCATGACCATAGACTGCATTTGCTGCAGTTCTAATAAATATTTATAAAATTGCCAAGCCTTGTGTAAGAGAAACAGAATAAAAACATTATAAAATATCAGTCTGGGTGCCTGAGCTCAAGATATGATGTACCCCAGAAAGGTATTCAAGCATGTATGGTTAGTAAGACTAGTGTTTGGGGTTGCCAGGCTAGTCAGACTAGCATTTGGAGGTGCCTCATTATAATTCCAGTCTGGTCACCACAATGGGTACTAATCACCACCAGTACATGCATTTAATTTTACAATTTTAGACTTTGACAGTTAGAAGCTAGAGACAAGCAATGTTACACATCATCATAATTTGATTATTGATGTGGTACATCAGTAGTATTATATCTGTAGTGTTTCCATGTAAGAAATGTATATTTCAGTCTGCCTTTATGTCTTAGGTATTTATTTGTGTAGGGGAAAGAAATTGTCTTCCTTAACCCCTCAGGTGATTTTTTTCAGGTAAGGAATGTGTTAAAGGTGTGTGGTACACTCATCCTAGGAACTCTGACCTTCCACTGTATCGCTGTCCTGTTTGGAGCTCAATTTGTAAAGTAAGCTTTATATTTGCTTGTTTAATCAATGGTTTTACCATATGTTTCATTAAGTGAGTGATATAGATGATAAACTATGTACAAGTTGTACTCATCCTTTTATAAGTAAAGGACATGGTCATTCAAAAGGGCAACTTTAGACCAGCACTTATAAATAGTAGAATAGCTACATTGCATGTTGCATTTCAAAAATGATCCTTAAACAGTATAGAATATCAGTAGTATATGACATTGATAACAGGTAAGAAGACGGGGGTCTACCTGTGATTTTATCTACAGATGTTAAAGGTTAAGAATTTACATTGTAAGATAGCAATACTTAGAATAGAGAAGATTATCTAAATTATTTATTACTGTTTATGTTGCAGTTCTGTTGCTGAGACTTTCCACTTTGCCTTGCTGTTGAGTGCTACCACTATACTACCAAGTCTCTGTGTGTTGGGTGTACACTTCACAACCTGGGTCAGAGTCTACTCTCAAAACAGGTAAACATCTGTATGTGTTGGGTGTACACTTCACAGCCTGGGTCAGAGTCTACTCTCAAAACAGGTAAACATCTGTATGTGTTGGGTGTACACTTCACAGCCTGGGTCAGAGTCTACTCTCAAAACAGGTAAACATCTGTATGTGTTGGGTGTACACTTCACAACCTGGGTCAGAGTCTACTCTCAAAACAGGTAAACATCTGTATGTGTTGGGTGTACACTTCACAGCCTGGGTCAGAGTCTACTCTCAAAACAGGTAAACATCTGTATGTGTTGGGTGTACACTTCACAGCCTGGGTCAGAGTCTACTCTCAAAACAGGTAAACATCTGTATGTGTTGGGTGTACACTTCACATCCTGGGTCAGAGTCTACTCTCAAAACAGGTAAACATCTGTATGTGTTGGGTGTACACTACACGGCCTGGGTCAGAGTCTTACTCTCAAAACAGGTAAACATCTGTATGTGTTGGGTGTACACTTCACAGCCTGGGTCAGAGTCTACTCTCAAAACAGGTAAACATCTGTATGTGTTGGGTGTACACTTCACGGCCTGGGTCAGAGTCTACTCACAAAACAGGTAAACATCTGTGTGTGTTGGGTGTACACTTCACCGCCTGGGTCAGAGTCTACTCTCAAAACAGGTAAACATCTGTATGTGTTGGGTGTACACTTCACGCTGTCTACTCCAAAACTAAACATCGTGTTGGGTGTACACTTCACGTCAGAGTCTACTCACAAAACAGGTAAACATCTGTATGTGTTGGGTGTACACTTCACATCCTGGGTCAGAGTCTACTCTCAAAACAGGTAAACATCTGTATGTGTTGGGTGTACACTTCACCTGGGTCAGAGTCTACTCTCAAAACAGGTAAACATCTGTATGTGTTGGGTGTACACTTCACGGCCTGGGTCAGAGTCTACTCTCAAAACAGGTAATCATCTGTATGTGTTGGGTGTACACTTCACAGCCTGGGTCAGAGTCTACTCTCAAAACAGGTAAACATCTGTATGTGTTGGGTGTACACTTCACACCTGGGTCAGAGTCTACTCTCAAAACAGGTAAACATCTGTATGTGTTGGGTGTACACTTCACACCTGGGTCAGAGTCTACTCTCAAAACAGGTAAACATCTGTATGTGTTGGGTGTACACTTCACAGCTGGGTCAGAGTCTACTCTCAAAACAGGTAAACATCTGTATGTGTTGGGTGTACACTTCACAGCCTGGGTCAGAGTCTACTCTCAAAACAGGTAAACATCTGTATGTGTTGGGTGTACACTTCACGCCTGGGTCAGAGTCTACTCTCAAAACAGGTAAACATCTGTATGTGTTGGGTGTACACTTCACAGCCTGGGTCAGAGTCTACTCTCAAAACAGGTAAACATCTGTATGTGTTGGGTGTACACTTCACGCCTGGGTCAGAGTCTACTCCAAAACAGGTAAACATCTGTATGTGTTGGGTGTACACTTCACGCCTGGGTCAGAGTCTACTCTCAAAACAGGTAAACATCTGTATGTGTTGGGTGTACACTTCACGGCCTGGTCAGAGTCTACTCACAAAACAGGTAAACATCTGTATGTGTGTGGGTGTACACTTCACATCCTGGGTCAGAGTCTACTCACAAAACAGGTAAACATCTGTATGTGTTGGGTGTACACTTCACCCTGGGTCAGAGTCTACTCTCAAAAACAGGTAAACATCTGTATGTGTTGGGTGTACACTTCACACCTGGGTCAGAGTCTACTCTCAAAACAGGTAAACATCTGTATGTGTTGGGTGTACACTTCACGCCTGGTCAGAGTTACTCTCAAAACAGGTAAACATCTGTATGTGTTGGGTGTACACTTCACACCTGGGTCAGAGTCTACTCTCAAAACAGGTAAACATCTGTATGTGTTGGGTGTACACTTCACAGACCTGGGGTCAGAGTCTACTCTCAAAACAGGTAAACATCTGTGTGTGTTTGTGTGTCACTCACAACCGTCAGAGTCACCTCAAACAGGTAAACTGTGGTGCGTATGTGCGTGCATGTGTGTTGACCTTTGATAGTTTGTGTTTATAAAATAGTTTTTTTCTGAGAATACTGATTTGTGTTTTGTAGTCCTGACCTGGGTCCTGAGTCAATCCTCTGTTGTAGTACCATAGGGAGCCTTGTTGGTGCCTGGTCGGGAGCCCTGCCCATCCCTCTGGACTGGGACAGACCGTGGCAGGTAAACAGCATTATGTCGCCTACTATCTGTCACCGCCAGTAGGAATGTTTATGTTTGTCCTGTCCTATATATAATCAATATATCTGCCTAATTTCAGGAACTACCAATACAATTATCACCAACAATACAATTATCACCAATACAATTATCACCAATACAATTATCACCAATACAATTATCACCAATACAATTATCACCAATACAATTATCACCAACAATACAATTATCACCAACAATACAATTATCAATCAACAATACAATTATCACCAACAATACAATTATCACCAATACAATTATCACCAATACAATTATCACCAACAATACAATTATCACCAACAATACAATTATCACCAACAATACAATTATCAACAATACAATTATCACCAATACAATTATCACCAACAATACAATTATCACCAACAATACAATTATCACCAATACAATTATCACCAACAATACAATTATCACCAACAATACAATTATCACCCAATTATCACCAATACAATTATACAATTATCACCAACATACAATTACAAATACAATTATCACCACAATACAATTATCACCAACAATACAATTATCACCAACAATACAATTATCACCAATACAATTATCACCAAATACAATTATCACCAACAATACAATTATCACCAACAATACAATTATCACCAATACAATTATCACCAACAATACAATTATCACCAACAATACAATTATCAACAATACAATTATCACCAACAATACAATTATCACCAACAATACAATTACCAACAATACAATTATCACCAACAATACAATTATCACCAACAATACAATTTTCACCAATAAAATTATCACCAATACAATTATCAACAGAATCCTAATAGTATGGTATTTAGATGTTCTTAGATTTTCTCCCATACTTGGCAGGATTATCCTGCGGTTGCTAGGGAAGAGATAACTCTTTTTACTTGGGAAGGGAAAAGACAGCTCACACGAGCTGGACAAAAGTATGACGTCATCAATACCTGCAGCAACCATTGTTGACTACATGATTAATTTTGACGTGTTACAACATCCATGTGATGTCATCGAATGAAAATGTTTATAAAAAAACGAATTTTCATTATTTTTCGTTAAAGTATGGGAGAAAAAGAATCAAACATGGGTCTGTCATGTAGACAGGGATATCTCAACCCTCGTGAAAGATTTGACTGTCAACCCTCTGCAAGCCATGGGTTCACTAGCCAAAATCTTTCACTGGGGTTGAGATGTCCCTGTCTACATGACAGACCCCTGTAAGAGTCTTTAAGTCATTCCCTAGACACTGTCAATAACTACCTCCTA
The DNA here is from genome assembly GCF_041381155.1 of Argopecten irradians. Lineage (NCBI taxonomy): Eukaryota > Metazoa > Mollusca > Bivalvia > Pectinida > Pectinidae > Argopecten > Argopecten irradians. Next base: position 69,341,138 of record NC_091136.1, on the reverse strand, counting down.
CTTGGTGTCTTATTTCATAACAAAGTACCAAAATCCTTATTGACTTTCACGGTTTTACTGATTTTAGTCACCTTAGCATTGTGAAACCATGTACATTGCACACCCCCAACTTCAAATTTTATTTCAGCACATAAAGGTTTTTACTTGTTTAATGTTTATGTTACAGGTGTGGCCTATAACTTGTGTCCTCGGAAATCTAGCTGGATATTTACTTGGTCTTTGTGTTGGAACAACTCATCTCTTTCTCCACTTCAACAAATCTAGGAAGTTTAAACTCACATGAGATCATGAGAATGATGGTATAAGTCTGCATTACTAACCACACTACAAGCTACTTGGAGCTGCATGGAAGACTAAATTCCGCAGTAAGACGGTGAAGGGAATAATGCTGGTAAATACCCCAGAATCCGATGGTTTGGTGCTCTGACTGTTGTACATTAATACAAACCACATACAAGCTTATGGGTCACCCGGAGCTGGTGATGGTCTGTATCTTACATGGACTATCATATCGGTACCACCGGGGATGAGCTCAGTATTACTATGAGATTACACTGATGTACAGATTAAAACTTCTGTTATAGTATCAATGTGTCATTGTCTTTATACAACTGCTGTGTATGGATATATAAGATAGTAGACTCCTCCAACTCCTTCGCCCCCCACCCCCCCCCCCCCAGCGGCTAGAGTGGCTGAGTGGCTGAGTGGCTTCTGAGTGACTACAGTGGCTGAATGGTTCAGGTGTTCAGATATATCATCACTACACCTCTACGATACATTATGATACCTAGGGTAGGCCGGTTGCCATTTACTGACCACAGGTTGGTGGCTTTTCACCTGGTACTATGACTTTTTTCTATACCTTCTTCACCTGGCATGTTATAATGAATTGTTCCAGCTTTATTTTTTGAGACTTTAAATGGGTCTTTGGGAGTTGAAAGACCGTGGCTGTTAAACAAAATAAAACAATTGTCCAAATACACTGACTAATTCCCAAGGCTCTGAGACAGATTAACAAAGGTTCATACACTGACTAATTCCCAGGCCCTGTACCAGACTAACAAAGGTTCATACACTGACTAATTCCCAGGGCCCTGTACCAGACTAACAAAGGTTCATACACTGACTAATTCCCAGGGCCCTGTACCAGACTAACAAAGGTTCATACACTGACTAATTCCCAGGGCCCTGTACCAGACTAACAAAGGTTCATACACTGACTAATTCCCAGGGCCCTGTACCAGACTAACAAAGGTTCATACACTGACTAATTCCCAGGGCTCTGTACCAGACTAACAAAGGTTCATACACTGACTAATTTCCAGGTCCCTGTACCAGACTAACAAAGGTTCATACACTGACTAATTCCCAGGTCCCTGTACCAGACTAACAAAGGTTCATACACTGACTAATTCCCAGGTCCCTGTACCAGACTAACAAAGGTTCATACACTGACTAATTCCCAGGGCCCTGTACCAGACTAACAAAGGTTCATACACTGACTAATTCCCAAGGCCCTGTACCAGACTAACAAAGGTTCATACACTGACTAATTCCCAGGGCCCTGTACCAGACTAACAAAGGTTCATACACTGACTAATTCCCAGGGCCCTGTACCAGACTAACAAAGGTTCATACACTGACTAATTCCCAGGGCCCTGTACCAGACTAACAAAGGTTCATACACTGACTAATTCCCAAGGCTCTGTACCAGACTAACAAAGGTTCACACACTGACTAATTCCCAGGGCCCTGTACCAGACTAACAAAGGCTAACAAAGGTTCATACACTGACTAATTCCCAGGGCCCTGTACCAGACTAACAAAGGTTCATACACTGACTAATTCCCAGGGCCCTGTACCAGACTAACAAAGGTTCATACACTGACTAATTCCCAGGGCTCTGTACCAGACTAACAAAGGTTCATACACTGACTAATTTCCAGGTCCCTGTACCAGACTAACAAAGGTTCATACACTGACTAATTCCCAGGTCCCTGTACCAGACTAACAAAGGTTCATACACTGACTAATTCCCAGGGCCCTGTACCAGACTAACAAAGGTTCATACACTGACTAATTCCCAGGGCCCTGTACCAGACTAACAAAGGTTCATACACTGACTAATTCCAAGGCCCTGTACCAGACTAACAAAGGTTCATACACTGACTAATTCCCAGGGCCCTGTACCAGACTAACAAAGGTTCATACACTGACTAATTCCCAGGGCCCTGTACCAGACTAACAAAGGTTCATACACTGACTAATTCCCAGGGCCCTGTACCAGACTAACAAAGGTTCATACACTGACTAATTCCCAAGGCTCTGTACCAGACTAACAAAGGTTCACACACTGACTAATTCCCAGGGCCCTGTACCAGACTAACAAAGGTTCATACACTGACTAATTCCCAAGGCTCTGTACCAGACTAACAAAGGTTCATACACTGACTAATTCCCAGGGCCCTGTACCAGACTAACAAAGGTTCATACACTGACTAATTCCCAAGGCTCTGTACCAGACTAACAAAGTTTCATACACTGACTAATTCCCAAGGCCCTGTACCAGACTAACAAAGGTTCATACACTGACTAATTCCCAGGCCCTGTACCAGACTAAGAAAGGCTCATACAATGACTAATTTCCAGGTCCCTGTGTCAGACTTGATATTTAATGATACACTGACTAATTCGCCCTGAACCAGACTAAGAAATGTTTTAACACACTGACTAATTCCCAGGTCCGTGTACCAGACTAACTAAAGTTCCTACACTGACTGATTCCCAGGGCCCTGTTCCAGACTAACAAAGTTTCATACTCTGACTAATTCCCAAGGTCCTGTACCAAACTAAGAAAGGCTCATACAATGACTAATTTTAATAAAAAAAATGTATATAGTGTGTTAATACAAAGTATATGTTAACTTATCCATTATCTGTACGTTTTGTTGCCTGTTCCAAATATCATTATTTAATCATCAATGATTTCTTCCGTATCTGTACAATTTTTTTCAGATGACCTTTCTCAAAGTCGGCAACGACAGCAAGGTCGCCGTCAATAACTTCCACTAGTCGTTAAAAAATCTGGGAAAAAAAAACAGATTATGATATCATGTACAGATACAAGATATATGTACAATTTAACGTTATCATTTCTCTTCAACGACGGTCAGGTACATTTACAATTTTTTATTTGTAATTTTATTCTCTTGGTTTTAGATTTTTTATTGAAAGTTTTACCGTCAAATTTACTTACCGCAACATAATCAGATGTCTCTCTGCGTGACATTAAGCAGAACACGAGCGGGACCTGCTTGTAGCTATCTGCACAAAAGACTCGAGCTCGGGTGTGATTTTGAAGGTTCCATCACAAAAAAGTCTACGTGCATGCTGCATGCTTTAATGTCTGTAGCTGCTGTGGAGTGGCAAAAATCCGATGTCTCTGATCATCGACGCGAAGGTCTCCGATGAGGAAATCTTCACATTGAATGTAGGAACTCTACGTCAACCTAAAACAGAATTTAGATACAAATACTTTTACACAAGTTATCACATTCTATAGGTGTCATACATATAAGTATCGTATGTGGTGGTTATAACTCGATCGTATATTCAATTGGGTATTTAATGGATTACCAATGCAGAGTTTTGGTCATTTGGAAATAATTCATTTTACATGAATTTTGCAAAAATTTACACTCACCTCAACGTCAAGGTTTTTCGGTTCCTGTGGTCGAAGTTTTTAAATAGAATGAAATTAATTAATCTCTACAAATAACTCTATGTCACCAGAATTTAGTGATTCCAGTATAAATATGGTCTGAATAACATTAATACGATTTCTAAAGTGAATGTAATTGTGGCATTATTTTAGTTCGCTCTGATCATATGAGGATAAGACTTATGTTGGCTTAGTCTGTTTCCTGATTCTTTTGAAAACAAATTTAAATAGATACATCGTATAACAAATAACGGCCCTAATACATTTTTTTAAATACATGTATACACCTTTATTTTTGTTGTAGTTGGTAAGATGAATGCCTAGTGTACACATTAATTATTATTTTTTTGCCTGAAACATTTGTAAGATATATATAAACAAACCGTCACATATAAAAAATAATAATGACAAGGTCGGGTGATTAAAGTCCTCTTTAATCACTGTGTGTAAATAAGATCAAAGGCTCGAGCTAATCCAGCTGTGGGATTAAGACGCGTTCCCTAAAACAACACCACGTGGATCGGGGCGCGGGGCCCCTTAGATGTGTGTCCTTATATACACCACCCTAATGACCATTGACCAGGATCTTGTTGTTTTAGGTGCTCGTCCCGGGGTAGGGCGGGCTTGTGTGTTAATAGTTATCACTACCTGCCCCATCCCACCCGGTAAGGAAGCCTGCTAAAACAACACCTAAGTACCCATGCGGTAAACATGAAAAAGAAAACCTTTTTACAGCGGAATGGGGTTGTTTTTGTGAATTTAATTACGGGAACGCAAAATGTGGAAAAGTTGAATGCAATTATAACATTTAACCATTTCTCGTGAAACCACCACACCGTCGAGTTGTCAGAGGAATTTATCTGTGTTCCTAGGAATTCTACACACGACATACATTGTACAGGTGAGTTCAAACTTTATTACATTGTACAGGTGAGTTCAAACTTTATTACATTGTACAGGTGAGTTCAAACTTTATTACATTGTACAGGTGAGTTCAAACTTTATTACATTGTACAGGTGAGTTCAAACTTTATTACATTGTACAGGTGAGTTCAAACTTTATTACATTGTACAGGTGAGTTCAAACTTTATTACATTGTACAGGTGAGTTCAAACTTTATTACATTGTACAGGTGAGTTCAAACTTTATTACATTGTACAGGTGAGTTCAATAGTGGTGCGCGGTATTATCGGTATACCGATATATCCAGGTTCATTTTGAAAACGATACGTATCGCGGTACGATTTAGTCGTATCGGTTCACTCGGAATCATTCGGGGATTTTCCGTATATTTCCGTGAAAATTTCATTTTTGACGGGAAATATTTTTAAAATGAGAATTTGAATAAAAATCAAAACTAAAATATATATTTTAACAACATTTCAGACAAATGTATAGGTTAAGATGGATTTTTGGGATGTTATTATATGTAGATTATGATTGATCTTGTGCTTAGTAACGTTTCAAAATGGCGGCCTTCATAGGCTCGAATGATAACCTCATAAAAAATCCCAAGCAAAAGCGGTTGTATGGCAGCTTTTTGGCCTTATAGTACGTAAAGGGGAAAGAAATAGCGAGGAAAACATTGCTTGATGTCGATTGTATACGGCAATCGTTAAATGTAGTGGCGGAACAACGACCCTGACGACTCACTTGCGTCGCCATCAGCCAGCTACTGAGTCCCGTCCAGTAGTAAGTGTTTGCAAAACATCGAGCGGAAATAACACAGACATTATCTCGCATAGATAAAAACAAGAATAAAAGTGATATATTGACAAAACATTTATTTCATACTATTTTTAGGTGATTGACAGAAAAAAACATGCAATTCTTATTGTACAAAAATAATACCAAAATATCATGATACGTATCATAATACACTTATGATGTATCGTGATATATCGCGATACAAAATTTTTCGCGATACAGGTGAGTTCAAACTTTATTACATTGTACAGGTGAGTTCAAACTTTATTACATTGTACAGGTGAGTTTATTTATTTTCTATCTAATTAATGGGATAATATTGCAAATCATAAAGTCGTAAAAAAAGAGATTTAGATAAAACAAATGAAAAGTGAATGAGAACTTTACCAGATATCGGCAATGTTTTTTATGGCCCTTTGTCCAGTTTTCGGGTTAATCTCAAACATTGAAATAATATCAATAAACAGGGACGTGAATCTATCTTTACAACTTAAGGTAAATTTTGGATTATTACTGATTTTGTTTTATCTGAGGATGTATAAATTGAGAGTCAATAGATTCCAGTTTAAAACAATCCTTGTTAACAATTTTTGTAACGGAAATGATAAGAAATTAAAGAACATTACCACAAAATATACCTATACATACATACTTATACATTTGTATATATATGCGCGAATTAATAGTTTGTCGTTTCAGAACAAATACATATTGTAGATGTAACGTCAGTTAATTCGTTAAGATTTGTGATTTAATTTCATTTCAACAAATTTTATTTCGTTAACATACATATAAATGAGTCAGATAACAGCCTTTACAAATCTTCTCCGTAGTGATATTATCTTAGTTTTATTTAACTGCTCACACACACTCATTCATTCCTCTTTCATTACAGTAGGTTAGTGACTTATTTAGACACAAGCATTAAATCCTAATTATAATTATGATGTAGATTTCATTTGTATATGTATATATTAATAGCGTACATATTCCTTGTTTCACATCAAATCTTTTCAGTAATTGCTATTTTCCTGATGTCTTGCTAATTTGGAACTCACTTGATACTGATATAACTTTAGCGCCATCATTAATATATTTAAAACAAAATTGAGTAATACAAATCCTGCTTCTCTACTTATTACTCCTATATTCTTAAATTATAACCCTAGAAAAATGAATATTATACTTTGTCAATTAAAGAATAATGCTTTTAATCTTAACTATGATAAATTTACTGATCACCTAATTCCATATTTAATATCTGTCTGGAAGCTTTAAAAACATTATAGTGACGACGTTGTTCTTTCTAAGGGACATATATTCCAATGTAAAATAATATTTTTGAAAATGGTGAAATATTGGTCCTACTCAAAACCCATCGCAAAAGAGTTTCACCGTAGGTAACCTACGGGGTGTACCCAATATCTACCACCTTCCAATTATGGGGTGTACCCAATATCTACCACCTTCCAATTACGGGGTGTACCCAATATCTACCACCTTCCCATTACGGAGTGTACCCAATATCTACCACCTTCCAATTACGGGGTGTACCCAATATCTACCACCTTCCAATTACGGGGTGTACCCAATATCTACCACCTTCCAATTACGGGGTGTACCCAATATCTACCACCTTCCAATTACGGGGTGTACCCAATATCTACCACTTTCCAATTACGGGGTGTACCCAATATCTACCACCTTCCAATTACGGGGTGTACCCAATATCTACCACCTTCCAATTATGGGGTGTACCCAATATCTACCACCTTCCAATTACGGGGTGTACCCAATATCTACCACCTTCCAATTACGGGGTGTACCCAATATCTACCACCTTCCAATTACGGGGTGTACCCAATATCTACCACCTTCCAATTACGGGGTGTACCCAATATCTACCACCTTCCAATTACGGGGTGTACCCAATATCTACCACCTTCCAATTACGAGGTATACCCAATATCTACCACCTTCCCATTACGGAGTGTACCCAATATCTACCACCTTCCAATTACGGGGTGTACCCAATATCTACCACCTTCCAATTACGGGGGTGTACCCAATATCTACCACCTTCCAATTACGAGGTATACCCAATATCTACCACCTTCCCATTACGGAGTGTACCCAATATCTACCACCTTCCCATTACGAGGTGTACCCAATATCTACCACCCTCCCATTACGGAGTGTACCCAATATCTACCACCTTCCCATTACGAGGTGTACCCAATATCTACCACCCTCCCATTACGGAGTGTACAGAATATCTACCACCTTCCCATTACGGAGTGTACCCAATATCTACCACCTTCCCATTACGGAGTGTACCCAATATCTACCACCTTCCCAATACGGAGTGTACCCAATATCTACCACCTTCCCATTACGGAGTACCCAATATCTACCACCTTCCTATTACGGGGTGTACCCAATATCTACCACCTTCCAATTACGGGGTGTACCCAATATCTACCACCTTCCCATTACGGAGTGTACCCAATATCTACCACCTTCCAATTACGGGGTGTACCCAATATCTACCACCTTCCCATTACGGGTGTACCCAATATCTACCATATTCCCATTACGGAGTGTACCCAATATCTACCACCTTACCATTACGGGATGTACACAATATCTACCACCTTCCCATTACGAGGTGTACCCAAAACTACCACCTTCCCATTACGGAGTGTACCCAATATCTACCACCATCCCATTACAAGATGTACCCAATATCTACCACCTTCCTATTACGGAATCTACCCAATATCTACCACCTTCCCATTACGGGATGTACCCAATATCTACCACCTTCCCATTACGGGATGTACCCAATATCTACCACCTTCCTATTACGGAATCTACCCAATATCTACCACCTTCCCATTACGAGGTGTACCCAATATCTACCACCTTCGTATTACGGGATGTACCCAATATCTACCACCTTCCCATTACGAGGTGTACCCAAAACTACCACCTTCCCATTACGGAGTGTACCCAATATCTACCACCTTCCCATTACAAGATGTACCCAATATCTACCACCTTCCTATTACGGGGTGTGTACCCAATATCTACCACCTTCCAATTACGGGGTGTACCCAATATCTACCACCTTCCCATTACGGAGTGTACCCAATATCTACCACCTTCCCATTACGGAGTGTACCCAATATCTACCACCTTCCCATTACGGGTGTACCCAATATCTACCACCATCCCATTACAAGATGTACCCATTATCTACCACCTTCCTATTACGGAATGTACCCAATATCTACCACCTTCCCATTACGGGATGTACCCAATATCTGCCACCTGCCCATTACGAGGTGTACCCAATATCTACCACCTTCCTATTACGGGATCTACCCAATATCTACCACCTTCCCATTACGAGGTGAACCCAATATCTACCACCTTCCCATTGCGAGGTGAACCCAATATCTACCACCTTCCCATTGCGAGGTGAACCCAATATCTACCATCTTCCCATTACGGGGTGTACCCAATATCTACCACCTTCCCATTACGAGGTGTACCCAATATCTACCACCTTCATATTACGGGATGTACCCAATATCTACCATCTTCCCATTATGAGGTGTACCCAATATCTACCACCTTCCTATTACGGGATGTACCCAATATCTACCACCTTCATATTACGGGATGTACCCAATATCTACCACCTTCCCATTACGAGGTGTACCCAAAACTACCACCTTCCCATTACGGAGTGTACCCAATATCTACCACCTTCCCATTACAAGATGTACCCAATATCTACCACCTTCCCATTACAAGATGTACCCAATATCTACCACCTTCCTATTACGGGGTGTACCCAATATCTACCACCTTCCAATTACGGGGTGTACCCAATATCTACCACCTTCCCATTACGGAGTGTACCCAATATCTACCACCTTCCCATTACGGGTGTACCCAATATCTACCACCTTCCCATTACGGGTGTACCCAATATCTACCATATTCCCATTATGGAGTGTACCCAATATCTACCACCTTACCATTACGGGATGTACACAATATCTACCACCTTCCCATTACGAGGTGTACCCAAAACTACCACCTTCCCATTACGGAGTGTACCCAATATCTACCACCATCCCATTACAAGATGTACCCAATATCTACCACCTTCCTATTACGGAATCTACCCAATATCTACCACCTTCCCATTACGGGATGTACCCAATATCTGCCACCTTCCCATTACGAGGTGTACCCAATATCTACCACCTTCCTATTACGGGATCTACCCAATATCTACCACCTTCCCATTACGAGGTGAACCCAATATCTTCCACCTTCCCATTGCGAGGTGAACCCAATATCTACCACCTTCCCATTACGGGGTGTACCCAATATCTACCACCTTCCCATTACGGGGTGTACCCAATACCTACCACCTTCATATTACGGGATGTACCCAATATCTACCACCTTCCCATTACGGGGTGTACCCAATATCTACCACCTTCCTATTACGGGATGTACCCAATATCTACCACCTTCATATTACGGGATGTACCCAATATCTACCACCTTCCCATTACGAGGTGTACCCAAAACTACCACCTTCCCATTACGGAGTGTACCCAATATCTACCACCTTACCATTACAAGATGTACCCAATATCTACCACCTTCCAATTACGGGGTGTACCCAATATCTACCACCTTCCCATTACGGAGTGTACCCAATATCTACCACCTTCCCATTACGGGTGTACCCAATATCTAACACCTTCCCATTACGGGTGTACCCAATATCTACCATCTTCCCATTACGGAGTGTACCCAATATCTACCACCTTACCATTACGGGATGTACACAATATCTACCACCTTCCCATTACGAGGTGTACCCAATATCTACCACCTTCCCATTACGGGATGTACCCAATATCTACCACCTTCCCATTACGAGGTGAACCCAATATCTACCACCTTCCCATTACGAGGTGAACCCAATATCTACCACCTTCCCATTACGAGGTGAACCCAATATCTACCACCTTCCCATTACGACTGTACCCAATATCTACCATCTTCCCATTACGGTTGTACCCAATATCTACCACCTTCCCATTACGGATGTACCCAATATCTACCATCTTCCCATTACGGGTGTACCCAATATCTACCATCTTCCCATTACGGGTGTACCCAATATCTACCACCTTCCCATTACACGATGTACCCAATATCTACCACCTTCCCATTACGGATACATTCGATATCTACCACTTTCCATATGGTCTGTATTTGACCTAATGACGAGACATGTTAAGGCTGACCAGTGAATGTCGATATAATGGGATTACAGTGTTTCTTCACTTTCCGCATTAGCTAGATGGCCTTGGGAGCCGAGTAAGATGTATGGTGTCGTTATAGGTATAATTATTGGCTAACGCTAATTGATATCGGTAGTAATTTGTCACAAATCAATATATTGTTTGTTAGTGTGTACAGAAAAATGACATATATGTGGAGAACAGCAGCAACAACAAAGTCTTCTTGATTTGTCACGCCATTCCCAACCTTTTCTCTTGATTGGTCACGACATTCCCAGCCTTTTCTTTTGATAAGTCACGACCATTCTAGCCTTTTCTCTCGATTGGTCACGCCATTCCCAGAATTTCCTCTTGATTGGTCACTATAATTACAGCCTTTCCTCTTGATTGGTCACGACAATTCCAGCCTTTTCTTTTGATTGGTCACGTCATTCCCAGCATTTCCTCTTGATTCGTCACGTTATTCCCAGCCTTTCCTCTTGATTGGTCACAACATTTCCAGCATGTCCTCTTGATTGGTCACAACATTTCCAGCCTTTCCTCTTGATTGGTCACGGCATTCCCAGCATTTCCTCTTGATTGGTCACGGCATTCCCAGCATGTCCTCTTGATTGGTCACGACATTCCCAGCATTTCCTCTTGATTGGTCACGACATTCCCAGCATGTCCTCTTGATTGGTCACAACATTCCCAGCATTTCCTCTTGATTGGTCACAACATCTTAATCCTTTTATCTTGATTGGTCACAACATTCCCAGTATGTCCTCCTGATTGGTCACAACATCTTAATCCTTTCATCTTGATTGGTCTCAACATCCCAATCCTTTCATCTTGATTGGTCTCAACATCCCAATTCTTTCATCTTGATTGGTCAAGGAAATTGACAAGGAATAAGGAAATGACACGAACACTTATCAAATTTACAACGCACTCACATTAAATTATTGACGAATGCACATGATACGATGTTTTATATGTATGTATCCTGAGTATAGTGTCCTGTCTGTACCTTCAATGTACTGATATATTACCACTAATTGATCTATCTATCAATTTGGAACCAACATACGGTTTTGGATGTAATTAATGGACTAAATACCCGATGGCGGCGAGCTGATTATCTATATTTAGCAACACACAAATTATAAGTACAGTTCTGGCGTCCACCCGTACGTAATTGTTAATAAGCATTACTGTAAGTGTTAACAACGTTTTAGCATCCAATTGAAGAAAAATAGCCTTTGAGTTTTGACATTATTTTCTGCTTACAGAGATGACCATGGGAGCTCCATCCGACAGGAAGTGTTCACAGCGGAATCGCATTAAGTACACGTCAGCACAGGTTAGTACAAACACTAGCTTTAACATCAGCTTCATTTCAAGGTCATATTGGATTTTTTTTACGAAATGACTGTAGTGTTATCAAGACGATAGCTTATTCTTGGGTTCATTTTACCCGGTTTTTTTTCTTTTCTTTATTAAACTTTTGTAAAGAGTCCGCCAAGGCAATACCCTTTTCCCACACGTATTTATGCATTTCGCCCTTGAAAAACATTAAGGGTCCCGCGTCAAGACCATAATTTTCCATCTCCTAATTATAATTGTTTCCCCCCGATTGATTTTACAAAATAGCAACAACTATAAATACCAACCCGACAAGCAGTGGACCAGTTTTACACATGTAATCTATAAATACTCACCCGACTAGTATGTGTGACTGTCAATGTTACTATATATAGTGGACCAGTTTTACACGTGTAATCTATAAATACTCACCCGACTAGTATGTGTGACTGTCAATGATACTATATATAGTGAACCAGTTTTACACGTGTAATCTATAAATACTTACCCGACCAGTTTGTGCTACTGTCAATGTTACTATATATAGTGGACCAGTTTTACACGTGTAATCTATAAATAATGACCCGACCAGTATGTGTGACTGTCAATGTTACTATATGTAGTGGACCAGTTTTACACGTGTAATCTACAAATACCTACTCGACCAGTATGTGTGACTGTCAATGTTACTATATATAGTGGACCAGTTTTACACGTGCAATCTATAAATATTTACCCGACAAGTATGTGTGACTGTCAATGTTACTATATATAGTGGACCAGTTTTACACGTGTAATCTATAAATACTTACTCGACCAGTATGTGTGACTGACTGTCAATGTTACTATATATAGTGGACCAGTTTTACACGTGCAATCTATAAATACTAACCCGGCCAGTATGGGTGACTGACTGTCAGTGTTACTATATATAGTGGACCACTTTTACACATGTAATCTATAAATACTAACCCGGCCAGTATGTGTGACTGACTGTCAGTGTTACTATATATAGTGGACCACTTTTACACCTGCAATCTATAAATACTAACCCGACCAGTATGGGTGACTGACTGTCAATGTTACTATATATGGTGGACCAGTTTTACACGCGCAATCTATAAATACTCACCCGACCAGTATGTGTGACTGTCAATGTTACTATATATAGTGGACCAGAATTACACATGTAATCTATAAATACTAACCCGACCAGTATGTGTGACTGTCAATGTTACTATATATGGTGGACCAGTTTTACACGTGTAATCTATAAATACTTACCCGACCAGTATGTGTGACTGTCAATGTTACTATATATAGTGGACCAGTTTTACACGTGTAATCTATAAATACTAACCCGCCCAGTATGTGTGACTGTCAATGTTACTATATATAGTGGACCAGTTTTACACGTGTAATCTATAAATACTAACCCGCCCAGTATGTGTGACTGACTGTCAGTGTTACTATATATAGTGGACCAGTCTTTAGCTCACCATCATCAGATTGTGGGCTATTCAAATCGCTTTTCTTCCGTGGTCCGTGGTCCGTCCTTCCGTCCGTCCCTCCGTCCGTCCGTTAACAATTCTTGTTATCGCTATTTCTCGGAAAGTACTGGAGGGATCATTCTCAAATTTCATATGTAAGTTCCCCTGGGGCCCTAGTTGTGCATACTGCATTTTTGGACTGATCGGTCAACAAGATGGCCGCTAGGCGGATTTTGATAGTTAAAGTTTGTTACCGCTATTTCTCAGAAAGTATAAATAGGATCATTCTCAAATTCCATATATAGGTTCCCCTTGGGCCCTAGTTGTGCATATTGCATTTTGGGACTGATCGGTCTACAAGATGACCGCCAGGCAGCCATCTTGGATTTTGACAGTTAAAGTTTGTTATCGCTATTTCTCAAAAAGTATAAATAGGATCATTCTCAAATTTCATATGTAGGTTCCTCTGGGGCCCTAGTTGTACGTGTGTGTATTGCATTTTGGGACTGATCAGTCAACAAGATGGCCACCAGGCAGCCATCTTGGATTTTGATAGTTAAAGTTTGTTATCGCTATTTCTCAGAAAGTATAAATAGGCTCATTCTCAAATTTCATATGTAGGTTCCTCTGGGGCCCTAGTTGTGCATAAAGCATTTTGGGACTGATCGGTCAACAAGATGGCCGCCAGGCAGCCATCTTGGATTTTGATAGTTAAAGTTTGTTATCGCTATTTCTCGGAAAGTATAAAAGGGATCATTCTCAAATTTCATATGTAGGTTTTTCAAGGGCCCTAGTTGTGCATATTGCGTTTTGGGACTGATCAGTCAACGAGATGGCCGCCAGGCAGTCATCTTGGATTTTGATAGTTAAAGTTTGTTATCGCTATTTCTCAGAAAGTACCGAAGGGATCATTCTCAAATTTCATATGTAGGCTCCTCTGGGGCCCTAGTTGTGCATATTGCGCTTGGATTTTGATAGTTAAAGTTTGTTATTGCTATTTCTCAGAAAGTACCAAAGGGATCATTCTCAAATTTCATATGTAGGTTCCTCTGGGGCCCTAGTTGTGCATATAGCGTGTTGGGACTGATCGGTCAACAAGATGACCGCCAGGCAGCCATCTTGGATTTTGATAGTTAAAGTTTGTTATCGCTATTTCTCAGAAAGTACCGAAGGGATCATTCTCAAATTTCATATGTAGGTTCCCCTAGGACCCTAGTTGTACATATTGCATTTTGGGACCGATCGGTCAACAAGATGGCTGAGCGTCTGCCATCTTGGATTTTGATAATTACCGCTATTTCTCAGAAATTACTTAAGGGATCTCTCTCAAATTTCATACGTAGGTTCCCTTTGGGCCCCAGTTGTGCATAGTACCTATTTGGACTGATTAGTCAACAAGATGGCCAACTGCCTGCCATCATAGATTTCATCGTTGAAGTTTGTTACCGCTATTTCTCAGAAAGTACTCAAGCGATCTGTGTCAAATTTTATATGTAGTATTTTTTAAATGTTTGAAAAGCAGTGAAAAGATCCCTCTTTCCATTGTCAGACATAGATCATTCTTTGGTGGGCGCCAAGATCCCTCTGGGATCTCTTGTTACACGTGTTATCTATCAATACTTACCCGACCAGTATGTGTGACTGTCAATGTTACTATATATAGTGGACCACTTTTACACGTGTAATCTATAAATACTTACCCGACCAGTATGTCTGACTGTCAATGTTACTATATATAGTGGACCAGTTTTACACATGTAATCTATAAATACTCACCCGACCAGTATGTGTGACTGTCAATGTTACTATATATAGTGGACCAGTTTTACACGTGCAATCTATAAATAATGACCCGGCCAGTATGTGTGACTGACTGTCAATGTTACTATATATAGTGGACCAGTTTTACACGTGTAATCTATAAATACTTACCCGACCAGTATGTGTGACTGTCAATGTTACTATATATAGTGGACCAGTTTTACACGTGTAATCTATAAATACTTACCCGACCAGTATGTGTGACTGTCAATGTTACTTTATATAGTGGACCAGTTTTACACGTGCAATCTATAAATAATAACCCGACCAGTATGTGTGACTGACAGTGTTACTATATATAGTGGACCAGTTTTACACGTGTAATCTATAAATACTTACCCGACCAGTATGTGTGACTGTCAATGTTACTATATATAGTGGACCAGTTTTAAACGTGTAATCTATAAATACTCACCCGACCAGTATGTGTGACTGTCAATGTTACTATATATAGTGGACCAGTTTTACACGTGTAATCTATAAATACTTACCCGACCAGTATGTTTGACTGACTGTCAATATTTTATTATACCAGCTGGAGCGCCTTGAGAGGGAGTTCGGGATCTCTCACTACCCAGACACCGCTACCATGGAGGACCTGGCCATGACGCTGAATGTCAGTCTCGATCGTGTGTCGGTAAGTCAGAACACCAATATCAACCACCAATTAATTCTAATGTCATTAAGTCAGAACACCAATATCAACCACCAATTAATTATAATGTCATTAAGTCAGAACACCAATATCAACCACCAATTAATTCTTTATGTCATTAAGTCAGAACACCAATATCAACCACTAATTAATTCTAATGTCATTAAGTCAGAACACCAATATCAACCACCAATTAATTCTAATGTCATTAAGTCAGAACACCAATATCAACCACCAATTAATTCTGATGTCATTTAGGCAAGACACAAGTGTATCTTAGACAAAATCAGTACAAAGATTGCATCAATCGATATCATATTTTATAAATGATTTTGTTTTATTTTTAGATATGGTTCCAGAATAGACGTTCCAAATTCAAGCGCCAGTCCAAAGATAGCCAAGTGACATGGATGAGAAAGCAGATCTTTCACCAGGATGCAACTTCCGCTTCCGGTAGCATCGTCCCGCCGAAGTTTGTCCCACAGCGCCACGTGTTGTCAGCGCCTACATACCCACCCAGTAGGAGACGAGATATGGCGTGGTCCAGACCCTCCTCCAAGTAAGTAACGAGAAGACAGTAAAGAGGTCAACTGTTAATTGCCAATTTAAAACGAAAATGCATTTTTAAAGATGCTCCATCGCAGACAAGTGGTATTTTTTCACTATTAAAAACAGGAGCAGACGATTTAGTATTTTTCTTCAGTTACAAAAGTTACTAACTTTACACCATTACCACCGTTGAAACGTTTGAGCTTCTAATTTTACTTCAAGTAAAAAATATGAAAAATAATTAATTGCATCCCGAAAAAATTCCGTGCCACTATATCCTATATGGAATGAAGTAATGATTGCGCATGCACCAAAGGCAAAATAAATTATTTTATATTATTTTTTGTGTTAATTAGATTATTATATACACGATAAAACACCAATTATTGTACAAATGATGAATATCATTTATGCTCTGTCGGCGGTGGAGCATCTTTAAAGATGCCCCCCCGCCGACAGAGCATAAATGACACTCATCATTTCAACAATAATTGGTGTTTGATCAGATGCTCCACCGCCGACAGAGCATAAATGACACTCATCATTTCAACAATAATTGGTGTTTGATCGTGTGTATATGTGACTAATTAAGACAAATAATAATATAAAATGATTTATTTTGCTTTTGGTGCATGCGCAGTCAGAACTTCATTCCATATAGAACATAGTGCTACGGACTTTTTTTCGGGATGCAATTAATTATTTTTAATATCTTTTATCTTTTTTTTTTAACTTTTCAATGGTGGTAATGGTGTAAAGTAAGTAACTTTTGTAACTGAAGAAAAATACTTAATCGTCTTCTCCTGTTTTTGATAGAGAAAAAATACCATTTGTCGGCGGTGGAGCATCTTTAAATAAGTTAATTGAAATAAACAAAATTAAATCTTGTTTTGGCATGTGTTATAAAACTGAATATAAACCTCCTGACTTAACCTTGATAAGCAAATTTGCACCGTTCCCATTCCACGCTGTTTCAGTGTCAACAAAAGCAATGTGGTTTTGCATTTCTCGGAACTTAAACGCACGTAAAAGATTTTACCTACAATATTAACAACAATATTGTTTTGATTTACAGCCTACATTATCTGCCGTCAGTGCCCTCCATCTTTGACCAGCTACCAGACCTTCCACATACACAGACAGCATCGTCAAATGGAAGTCAGTTTCCGTTTCCACCGGAAACAGTGTTCTACACATCTTACTACCCAACACCTGCTCTATCACCGCCCGAGTCACCGACTGTACCTTCCCCAATGACGTCACCACTGTCACCACGTACACTGATGATGACACAACTGCTGAGTGAAGGTCATCAGATGATCCCATCCACCACCTCCCATCAGACCAGTGCTAACCAAGCGCCCTCTAGCTGTGTGTTCGCCAATAATTACAGTCCGGGACCCTTCTACCCAGCATGCTCTACGCCATTCTCGTCACGGCCCCAGATGTCGGAGGTGTAACGCTGCCAGAATAGACAATATCACAAAATGTGCTACATTACTCGGTACCTAGACTTTGACACGTTCACCGTTAGATAAAGGACATAATCACAGTAAAGTAAGATGTAGACGTAAGCTAGAATTAAAACAAGGGACACGTTCACCGTTAGATAAAGGACATAATCACAGTAAAGTAAGATGTAGACGTAAGCTAGAATTAAAACAAGGGACACGTTCACCGTTAGATAAAGGACATAATCACAGTAAAGTAAGATGTAGACGTAAGCTAGAATTAAAACAAGGGACACGTTCACCGTTAGATAAAGGACATAATCACAGTAAAGTAAGATGTAGACGTAAGCTAGAATTAAAACAAGGGACACGTTCACCGTTAGATAAAGGACATAATCACAGTAAAGTAAGATGTAGACGTAAGCTAGAATTAAAACAAGGGACACGTTCACCGTTAGATAAAGGACATAATCACAGTAAAGTAAGATGTAGACGTAAGCTAGAATTAAAACAAGGGACACGTTCACCGTTAGATAAAGGACATAATCACAGTAAAGTAAGATGTAGACGTAAGCTAGAATTAAAACAAGGGACACGTTCACCGTTAGATAAAGGACATAATCACAGTAAAGTAAGATGTAGACGTAAGCTAGAATTAAAACAAGGGACACGTTCACCGTTAGATAAAGGACATAAATCACAGTAAAGTAAGATGTAGACGTAAGCTAGAATTAAAACAAGGGACACGTTCACCGTTAGATAAAGGACATAATCACAGTAAAGTAAGATGTAGACGTAAGCTAGAATTAAAACAAGGGACACGTTCACCGTTAGATAAAGGACATAATCACAGTAAAGTAAGATGTAGACGTAAGCTAGAATTAAAACAAGGGACACGTTCACCGTTAGATAAAGGACATAATCACAGTAAAGTAAGATGTAGACGTAAGCTAGAATTAAAACAAGGGACACGTTCACCGTTAGATAAAGGACATAATCACAGTAAAGTAAGATGTAGACGTAAGCTAGAATTAAAACAAGGGACACGTTCACCGTTAGATAAAGGACATAATCACAGTAAAGTAAGATGTAGACGTAAGCTAGAATTAAAACAAGGGACACGTTCACCGTTAGATAAAGGACATAATCACAGTAAAGTAAGATGTAGACGTAAGCTAGAATTAAAACAAATGACACGTTCACCGTTAGATAAAGGACATAATCACAAAAGTAAGATGTAGACGTAAGCTAGAATTAAAACAAGGGACACGTTCACCGTTAGATAAAGGACATAATCACAGTAAAGTAAGATGTAGACGTAAGCTAGAATTAAAACAAGGGACACGTTCACCGTTAGATAAAGGACATAATCACAGTAAAGTAAGATGTAGACGTAAGCTAGAATTAAAACAAGGGACACGTTCACCGTTAGATAAAGGACATAATCACAGTAAAGTAAGATGTAGACGTAAGCTAGAATTAAAACAAGGGACACGTTCACCGTTAGATAAAGGACATAATCACAGTAAAGTAAGATGTAGACGTAAGCTAGAATTAAAACAAGGGACACGTTCACCGTTAGATAAAGGACATAATCACAGTAAAGTAAGATGTAGACGTAAGCTAGAATTAAAACAAGGGACACGTTCACCGTTAGATAAAGGACATAATCACAGTAAAGTAAGATGTAGACGTAAGCTAGAATTAAAACAAGGGACACGTTCACCGTTAGATAAAGGACATAATCACAGTAAAGTAAGATGTAGACGTAAGCTAGAATTATAACAAGGGACACGTTCACCGTTAGATAAAGGACATAATCACAGTAAAGTAAGATGTAGACGTAAGCTAGAATTAAAACAAGGGACACGTTCACCGTTAGATAAAGGACATAATCACAGTAAAGTAAGATGTAGACGTAAGCTAGAATTTAAAACAAGGGACACGTTCACCGTTAGATAAAGGACATAATCACAGTAAAGTAAGATGTAGACGTAAGCTAGAATTAAAACAAGGGACACGTTCACCGTTAGATAAAGGACATAATCACAGTAAAGTAAGATGTAGACGTAAGCTAGAATTAAAACAAGGGACACGTTCACCGTTAGATAAAGGACATAATCACAGTAAAGTAAGATGTAGACGTAAGCTAGAATTAAAACAAGGGACACGTTCACCGTTAGATAAAGGACATAATCACAGTAAAGTAAGATGTAGACGTAAGCTAATTAAAACAAGGGACACGTTCACCGTTAGATAAAGGACATAACACAGTAAAGTAAGATGTAGACGTAAGCTAGAATTAAAACAAGGGACACGTTCACCGTTAGATAAAGGACATAATCACAGTAAAGTAAGATGTAGACGTAAGCTAGAATTAAAACAAGGGACACGTTCACCGTTAGATAAAGGACATAATCACAGTAAAGTAAGATGTAGACGTAAGCTAGAATTAAAACAAGGGACACGTTCACCGTTAGATAAAGGACATAATCACAGTAAAGTAAGATGTAGACGTAAGCTAGAATTAAAACAAGGGACACGTTCACCGTTAGATAAAGGACATAATCACAGTAAAGTAAGATGTAGACGTAAGCTAGAATTAAAACAAGGGACACGTTCACCGTTAGATAAAGGACATAATCACAGTAAAGTAAGATGTAGACGTAAGCTAGAATTAAAACAAGGGACACGTTCACCGTTAGATAAAGGACATAATCACAGTAAAGTAAGATGTAGACGTAAGCTAGAATTAAAACAAGGGACACGTTCACCGTTAGATAAAGGACATAATCACAGTAAAGTAAGATGTAGACGTAAGCTAGAATTAAAACAAGGGACACGTTCACCGTTAGATAAAGGACATAATCACAGTAAAGTAAGATGTAGACGTAAGCTAGAATTAAAACAAGGGACACGTTCACCGTTAGATAAAGGACATAATCACAGTAAAGTAAGATGTAGACGTAAGCTAGAATTAAAACAAGGGACACGTTCACCGTTAGATAAAGGACATAATCACAGTAAAGTAAGATGTAGACGTAAGCTAGAATTAAAACAAGGGACACGTTCACCGTTAGATAAAGGACATAATCACAGTAAAGTAAGATGTAGACGTAAGCTAGAATTAAAACAAGGGACACGTTCACCGTTAGATAAAGGACATAATCACAGTAAAGTAAGATGTAGACGTAAGCTAGAATTAAAACAAGGGACACGTTCACCGTTAGATAAAGGACATAATCACAGTAAAGTAAGATGTAGACGTAAGCTAGAATTAAAACAAGGGACACGTTCACCGTTAGATAAAGGACATAATCACAGTAAAGTAAGATGTAGACGTAAGCTAGAATTAAAACAAGGGACACGTTCACCGTTAGATAAAGGACATAATCACAGTAAAGTAAGATGTAGACGTAAGCTAGAATTAAAACAAGGGACACGTTCACCGTTAGATAAAGGACATAATCACAGTAAAGTAAGATGTAGAGTAGCTAGAATAAAACAAGGGACACGTTCACCGTTAGATAAGGACATAACACAGTAAAGTAAGATGTAGACGTAGCTAGAATTAACAAGGACACGTTCACCGTTAGATAAAGGACATAATCACAGTAAAGTAAGATGTAGACGTAAGCTAGAATTAAAACAAGGGACACGTTCACCGTTAGATAAAGGACATAATCACAGTAAAGTAAGATGTAGACGTAAGCTAGAATTAAAACAAGGGACACGTTCACCGTTAGATAAAGGACATAATCACAGTAAAGTAAGATTGTAGACGTAAGCTAGAATTAAAACAAGGGACACGTTCACCGTTAGATAAAGGACATAATCACAGTAAAGTAAGATGTAGACGTAAGCTAGAATTAAACAAGGACACGTTCACAAGATAAGGACACGTAGAGTAAAGATTACAAGACTTACGTTAGATAAAGGACATAATCACAGTAAAGTAAGATGTAGACGTAAGCTAGAATTAAAACAAGGGACACGTTCACCGTTAGATAAAGGACATAATCACAGTAAAGTAAGATGTAGACGTAAGCTAGAATTAAAACAAGGGACACGTTCACCGTTAGATAAAGGACATAATCACAGTAAAGTAAGATGTAGACGTAAGCTAGAATTATAACAAGGGACACGTTCACCGTTAGATAAAGGACATAATCACAGTAAAGTAAGATGTAGACGTAAGCTAGAATTAAAACAAGGGACACGTTCACCGTTAGATAAAGGACATAATCACAGTAAAGTAAGATGTAGACGTAAGCTAGAATTAAAAACAAGGGACACGTTCACCGTTAGATAAAGGACATAATCACAGTAAAGTAAGATGTAGACGTAAGCTAGAATTAAAACAAGGGACACGTTCACCGTTAGATAAAGGACATAATCACAGTAAAGTAAGATGTAGACGTAAGCTAGAATTATAACAAGGGACACGTTCACCGTTAGATAAAGGACATAATCACAGTAAAGTAAGATGTAGACGTAAGCTAGAATTAAAACAAGGGACACGTTCACCGTTAGATAAAGGACATAATCACAGTAAAGTAAGATGTAGACGTAAGCTAGAATTAAAACAAGGGACACGTTCACCGTTAGATAAAGGACATAATCACAGTAAAGTAAGATGTAGACGTAAGCTAGAATTAAAACAAGGGACACGTTCACCGTTAGATAAAGGACATAATCACAGTAAAGTAAGATGTAGACGTAAGCTAGAATTAAAACAAGGGACACGTTCACCGTTAGATAAAGGACAAAATCACAGTAAAGTAAGATGTAGACGTAAGCTAGAATTAAAACAAGGGACACGTTCACCGTTAGATAAAGGACATAATCACAGTAAAGTAAGATGTAGACGTAAGCTAGAATTAAAACAAGGGACACGTTCACCGTTAGATAAAGGACATAATCACAGTAAAGTAAGATGTAGACGTAAGCTAGAATTAAAACAAGGGACACGTTCACCGTTAGATAAAGGACATAATCACAGTAAAGTAAGATGTAGACGTAAGCTAGAATTAAAACAAGGGACACGTTCACCGTTAGATAAAGGACATAATCACAGTAAAGTAAGATGTAGACGTAAGCTAGAATTAAAACAAGGGACACGTTCACCGTTAGATAAAGGACATAATCACAGTAAAGTAAGATGTAGACGTAAGCTAGAATTAAAACAAGGGACACGTTCACCGTTAGATAAAGGACATAATCACAGTAAAGTAAGATGTAGACGTAAGCTAGAATTAAAACAAGGGACACGTTCACCGTTAGATAAAGGACATAATCACAGTAAAGTAAGATGTAGACGTAAGCTAGAAATTAAAAACAAGGGACACGTTCACCGTTAGATAAAGGACATAATCACAGTAAAGTAAGATGTAGACGTAAGCTAGAATTAAAACAAGGGACACGTTCACCGTTAGATAAAGGACATAATCACAGTAAAGTAAGATGTAGACGTAAGCTAGAATTAAAACAAGGGACACGTTCACCGTTAGATAAAGGACATAATCACAGTAAAGTAAGATGTAGACGTAAGCTAGAATTAAAACAAGGGACACGTTCACCGTTAGATAAAGGACATAATCACAGTAAAGTAAGATGTAGACGTAAGCTAGAATTAAAACAAGGGACACGTTCACCGTTAGATAAAGGACATAATCACAGTAAAGTAAGATGTAGACGTAAGCTAGAATTAAAACAAGGGACACGTTCACCGTTAGATAAAGGACATAATCACAGTAAAGTAAGATGTAGACGTAAGCTAGAATTAAAACAAGGGACACGTTCACCGTTAGATAAAGGACATAATCACAGTAAAGTAAGATGTAGACGTAAGCTAGAATTAAAACAAGGGACACGTTCACCGTTAGATAAAGGACATAATCACAGTAAAGTAAGATGTAGACGTAAGCTAGAATTAAAACAAGGGACACGTTCACCGTTAGATAAAGGACATAATCACAGTAAAGTAAGATGTAGACGTAAGCTAGAATTAAAACAAGGGACACGTCCCGTTAAACACCGTTAGATAAAGGACATAACACAGTAAAGTAAGTAGATGTAGACGTAAGCTAGAATTAAACAAGGGACACGTTCACCGTTAGATAATAAGGACATAATCACAGTAAAGTAAGATGTAGACGTAAGCTAGAATTAAAACAAGGGACACGTTCACCGTTAGATAAAGGACATAATCACAGTAAAGTAAGATGTAGACGTAAGCTAGAATTAAAACAAGGGACACGTTCACCGTTAGATAAAGGACATAATCACAGTAAAGTAAGATGTAGACGTAAGCTAGAATTAAAACAAGGGACACGTTCACCGTTAGATAAAGGACATAATCACAGTAAAGTAAGATGTAGACGTAAGCTAGAATTAAAACAAGGGACACGTTCACCGTTAGATAAAGGACATAATCACAGTAAAGTAAGATGTAGACGTAAGCTAGAATTAAAACAAGGGACACGTTCACCGTTAGATAAAGGACATAATCACAGTAAAGTAAGATGTAGACGTAAGCTAGAATTTAAAACAAGGGACACGTTCACCGTTAGATAAAGGACATAATCACACAGTAAAGTAAGATGTAGACGTAAGCTAGAATTAAAACAAGGGACACGTTCACCGTTAGATAAAGGACATAATCACAGTAAAGTAAGATGTAGACGTAAGCTAGAATTAAAACAAGGGACACGTTCACCGTTAGATAAAGGACATAATCACAGTAAAGTAAGATGTAGACGTAAGCTAGAATTAAAACAAGGGACACGTTCACCGTTAGATAAAGGACATAATCACAGTAAAGTAAGATGTAGACGTAAGCTAGAATTAAAACAAGGGACACGTTCACCGTTAGATAAAGGACATAATCACAGTAAAGTAAGATGTAGACGTAAGCTAGAATTAAAACAAGGGACACGTTCACCGTTAGATAAAGGACATAATCACAGTAAAGTAAGATGTAGACGTAAGCTAGAATTAAAACAAGGGACACGTTCACCGTTAGATAAAGGACATAATCACAGTAAAGTAAGATGTAGACGTAAGCTAGAATTAAAACAAGGGACACGTTCACCGTTAGATAAAGGACATAATCACAGTAAAGTAAGATGTAGACGTAAGCTAGAATTAAAACAAGGGACACGTTCACCGTTAGATAAAGGACATAATCACAGTAAAGTAAGATGTAGACGTAAGCTAGAATTAAAACAAGGGACACGTTCACCGTTAGATAAAGGACATAATCACAGTAAAAGTAAGATGTAGACGTAAGCTAGAATTATAACAAGGGACACGTTCACCGTTAGATAAAGGACATAATCACAGTAAAGTAAGATGTAGAGACGTAAGCTAGAATTAAAACAAGGGACACGTTCACCGTTAGATAAAGGACATAATCACAGTAAAGTAAGATGTAGACGTAAGCTAGAATTAAAACAAGGGACACGTTCACCGTTAGATAAAGGACATAACCACAGTAAAGTAAGATGTAGACGTAAGCTAGAATTAAAACAAGGGACACGTTCACCGTTAGATAAAGGACATAATCACAGTAAAGTAAGATGTAGACGTAAGCTAGAATTAAAACAAGGGACACGTTCACCGTTAGATAAAGGACATAATCACAGTAAAGTAAGATGTAGACGTAAGCTAGAATTAAAACAAGGGACACGTTCACCGTTAGATAAAGGACATAATCACAGTAAAGTAAGATGTAGACGTAAGCTAGAATTAAAACAAGGGACACGTTCACCGTTAGATAAAGGACATAATCACAGTAAAGTAAGATGTAGACGTAAGCTAGAATTAAAACAAGGGACACGTTCACCGTTAGATAAAGGACATAATCACAGTAAAGTAAGATGTAGACGTAAGCTAGAATTAAAACAAGGGACACGTTCACCGTTAGATAAAGGACATAATCACAGTAAAGTAAGATGTAGACGTAAGCTAGAATTAAAACAAGGGACACGTTCACCGTTAGATAAAGGACATAATCACAGTAAAGTAAGATGTAGACGTAAGCTAGAATTAAAACAAGGGACACGTTCACCGTTAGATAAAGGACATAATCACAGTAAAGTAAGATGTAGACGTAAGCTAGAATTAAACAAGGGACACGTTCACCTTAGATAAAGGACATAACACAGTAAAGTAAGATGTGAGTAAGCTAGAATTAAACAAGGGACACGTTCACCGTTAGATAAAGGACATAATCACAGTAAAGTAAGATGTAGACGTAAGCTAGAATTAAAACAAGGGACACGTTCACCGTTAGATAAAGGACATAATCACAGTAAAGTAAGATGTAGACGAAGCTAGAATTAAAACAAGGGACACGTTCACCGTTAGATAAAGGACATAATCACAGTAAAGTAAGATGTAGACGTAAGCTAGAATTATAAACAAGGGACACGTTCACCGTTAGATAAAGGACATAATCACAGTAAAGTAAGATGTAGACGTAAGCTAGAATTAAAACAAGGGACACGTTCACCGTTAGATAAAGGACATAATCACAGTAAAGTAAGATGTAGACGTAAGCTAGAATTAAAACAAGGGACACGTTCACCGTTAGATAAAGGACATAATCACAGTAAAGTAAGATGTAGACGTAAGCTAGAATTAAAACAAGGGACACGTTCACCGTTAGATAAAGGACATAATCACAGTAAAGTAAGATGTAGACGTAAGCTAGAATTAAAACAAGGGACACGTTCACCGTTAGATAAAGGACATAATCACAGTAAAAGTAAGATGTAGACGTAAGCTAGAATTAAAACAAGGGACACGTTCACCGTTAGATAAAGGACATAATCACAGTAAAGTAAGATGTAGACGTAAGCTAGAATTAAAACAAGGGACACGTTCACCGTTAGATAAAGGACATAATCACAGTAAAGTAAGATGTAGACGTAAGCTAGAATTAAAACAAGGGACACGTTCACCGTTAGATAAAGGACATAACCACAGTAAAGTAAGATGTAGACGTAAGCTAGAATTAAAACAAGGGACACGTTCACCGTTAGATAAAGGACATAATCACAGTAAAGTAAGATGTAGACGTAAGCTAGAATTAAAACAAGGGACATGTTCACCGTTAGATAAAGGACGTAACCACAGTAAAGTAGAATAACCACAGTCAAGTAGAAAAGATGACCTCGATAAGATAGGGGACATAAAATAAGATAAAAGGGTTGTACATATATTTCAGTAAAAAACGCAGAAATGATGACGGAGGAATTGCAATATGACTGTTTTGTTGACACTTTTTTTTAAATCTTTGGACCTTTTACGATCACATAGTAAGCCTGCAATATTATCTGTCAATAACTAATCTGCCTTTCTTTCATGTTGGTACTGAAAAAATAGAAAACGTCATTATTTTAACAGTGCTTTCAGTACTTTGATATTCGTATCACAAAGAATTTTGTGATAAATTTTAAAGTGCTTTGAACTTTGCGTTAATAGTTGCTAAATTTTAACATCAATTATCAGTTAATACTATTGTGTGTAATTTGACATTCCTAAGGTTATATTCTTGATCATATTTACGTTTGTGACATTTGAGATAAAACCCCATATGTGTGATAACTGTGTATATCCTCTGGCAATTTACTTTGATTCCTTTTCTGAAAGATTTTAAGTTCCATTCTATTTCGTAACGGGATTAATGTCACGGCCATCCTAATTGCCTAAAGGACACTGACCACGGCTGATTAATCTGCCAATGAGCGATATCTGTCAATCATAATTCTGTAATTTTATTGTATGTACATTATTTAAGCATGAAATATTTTATTTGTAAGTCAGTTAGGTCTCCGACTTTGTACGGAACACAACGGCTATATTCTGGACACTCCAGAATAGCCATCCGTCAAGTCAAAGTTATCATCATTAAATTCCAAAGTTCAACTTCAACATTTTCTTTCGTCATCTTTACATCGTGACAAAACGTACGGAAGTTTCCGTATGTTATTCGGATCATATACTTTCTCATCCGTGACTGTTACTTAGCTTTATGTTTTCTAAATTTTGAAAACTGTAGGATGAAGAGATGCAGCTTCTTCGATTCTCTGAAACCATAAAACTGACTTTGATATAAAAACCTTCCTTTGCCAATGTCAAACTAATATGTCCTGAACTGTCGTTTGCCGGACGTCGACGGGCGAGGAAAAAGGATAAAAATTAATCAAGTTCAATCATTAATCATGATATAATTATGTTCCGTATCCTTGGCAGATCTATATGAAACTAATTCTCTTTATATCAATTTAATTAAAAGAAACACAATATAATGTTTATAGGAGTGGATGGTCTACGACATAGAAGATTCCATTTTAATTAGATTTTATTGAATTAAATATCATTATTATTCCTTTCATTTCTTCCAAAATTGAGTATTACATAAAGAAATGACATTTAACACGAAAACATTAAACAACCAGCAAATAGATATTGACAACACAAATTCACGTCTTATATTTAGTAGTTAGTTGAGATTATTCATAACAATAAAGATCTCATGTGTAAAAGCTCTGTACAAAAAATACATTTCCTAATATAAACTCCTCTAATTCTCTTTTTTTTTACATCAAAGGTTTTATCCAACATGGTATTACATAAATCAAACTCTGATAAATTCTGAAGTATTGACATGAATTCTAATCCAAAATTATTGATCAACAATCACCAGTATTCATCACGAAATTCACTATTTATATCACACTGCAAAATAATATGGGTTACATGATCATTAAAATCCATTTCACAATATTGATATGATTCTATACAATTTGGTATTCGTGAGTTTACAAACATTCAAAATACAATGTACATGTCTTTAATACTGTGAGAACTTTACAGTGAGTTTCCAAAGAAAGTGCCAACTAGTTTTAGGGTAAATGAATCTAATAAAATCAACCTGGTATATCGTTTGACATACGTTCTAACCGTGATTGTTGTTCACATTTGTATACGTTTTTATAAACAAGTTTTCGCCAATGTTTTTACCAGGAGAACTACCAGATTTAATACAATCAGTAAATGTATCATATAATGCGTATTTTCGTAATATTCTTATGATGTCTGGTATAAAACCTTGTTGTTTACATTCAAAAATTTCGTAATAAATGTTGTGAAAAAAATTATGAGTATTAAAAAACTTCTATCCATGACAATAGTTTGATCATATTACAAACAATATTTTCTGATGTCAATATATGATAAACGTCAGTCCTGGTTCTCTTCCTAAAGTCTTGAACTGATTTGACAATTAAAATCATGCGTTCGTTCTAACATGGTTATCCTCTTGGAAAATTCACTTTTCGACATCAATTGTTATACATCATACATTTCCTTAGGATAACCCATACTTAACCTATAAAAGCAGGCCGGTGTGCCACACATGCACAGTGCCAAACGCCTTATTGCTGTCTAAAATGCTACATAAGTATTTTAAGTGTGTTCTAAATTACAATTGATATATCCATACAAACTAAAGGATGCACACTATCCGGATGATGGCAATGATGATGGGGCCACATACAGACCGCGGCGGAGGAACGACGGTGAGCGAGGAAGTATGAGAACACCGTCATTTAACATTAAGCCAGCAACGTATGATGGCAGTGGCTCGTGGCTGGATTACAAGGCTCATTTTGAATCTTGCGCTGCGCTAGCCAACTGGACGGAGACAGAAATGGGTTTGTACCTTGCTGTCTCGTTACGCGGTCAGGCACAGGGTGTGCTGGGCAACCTCCCTGGTGGACCTCGGAAAAAGTACAGAGACTTAGTGAATGCATTAAGTGAAAGATTTGCAACGCCAAATCAGACCGAGCTTTACCGTGCCCAGTTGCGGGAGAAACGACAGAAGACAACAGAATCTTTGCCGGAGCTTGGTCAAAGTATAAGACGGCTGGCGAAACAAGCATACCTGACCGCTCCATCTGATATTATAAAAGTATTAGCAAAGGAGCAATTCATAGATGCGTTGGTGGACTCCGACATGAGGCTAAGGATAAAGCAAGCCCGGCCAAGCAGTCTTAATGAAGCAATTCGTCATGCGGTTGAATTGGAAGCATGTGTTAAGGCTGACCACAAACACAAGGAATCACAGGGATTTATACGGCCCATCATCCAGACAGGGATGTCTGACCAACAGTGCAACAAAGCGATGGGAGTTCTGACAGCAGCCATGGTAGATGTACAGAGCACACTGACAAGCTTACACACCCGGATAG
Source organism: Argopecten irradians (assembly GCF_041381155.1). NCBI lineage: Eukaryota > Metazoa > Mollusca > Bivalvia > Pectinida > Pectinidae > Argopecten > Argopecten irradians. The sequence continues at coordinate 69,310,800 of NC_091136.1, read as the reverse complement.
AACATTTGTTGACACATCGAAGCAATTGTCGGCAGTCCAGCGGTCGTTATACTAACGGTCGGATTGGTAACTGCTTTAACTGCGATGAAAAGGGACATCATCAGAGGGAATGCACTAAGCAAATGAAGAATGGCTGGTCAAGAGGTAGGAAGAGAAACATCAAGAACTCCCCAGTAAAACGCCAGATACACGTACATGGACAGGCTGCAGAGCCAGGTATCTATGTTGAGGTTCTCATTGACGGAGTTAATGGCAAGTTTTTGGTGGATACAGGAGCGACACTGTCGCTGATCTCTGACAATATGTTTCAAACGGTGTGTGAGAAAAGTGGAAACAAAATGAGTCTGACAGAAGTTTTACCTGATGTATTATCGGCGAATGGAAACCCATTGGTTGTGAGCGGACGAACTAACATTCCAATAGTGATTGATCACTATCTGTACAACACAAATTTGGTAGTTGCCAGATTATCTGTTGACGGGGTCCTAGGACTTGATTTCCTGAAGAACGAAAAATGTGTTGTGAATATGATGGAACAAAAATTATTCATCGAAAGCCACAGAGTTGACATACACACTGAAGGGAAATTTGAACTGTTTCGCAGGGTCATTTCCTCAGACGAGAAAAAGCCGTTGGTGAAGCCAGAGGTTTGCTTGATGTGTGCTGTATGCGAGTTCCAAGCCAAATCTCGCAGTAGGTTGCGTCGTCACAACCTAAGGAAGCATGGCGCAACAGTGACAGGTCCACTGCATAGTGATGTAAAAACATCAGTTCCGATAGTCACTACAAGCCTTTCAAGAGCTAAGGGTACACGAAATGGTCAAGTGAGATATGACAAGCCAGGTACTAACTGCAAGAGTGGGAGAAAATAATGGCGGCCATGTCCAATGTCTAAGAGAAAACTGCGAATTAAACAATTACGACATGGGCATCGAAATTATGGCATATGTCCTTTATTTAATGAACAAAGATCATCACTCAGAACCAAAATACATAACTCTAATATCCCCCACTCGCATTTTAACGCAAAAACTCTACTGCATGGCTGTGACAATTGTGATGAAGAAAAAAATACATATTTATTGCAATGCATATCAGAATATATATCTGAAACTAAAAGATTTTTTTAGATTTTTCTACTATGATAGGTTGGGGAGATACACTAATAATAATATTCATTCATAATGTAATGTTAAATGTTAAAATATTTTGTTGATAATTGTACTATACCGGATTTGTTTGGAGATGGCTAATATAGGCTTTGCCTGTTGCCAAATCTATTTGCATATTATTGGCAATAAAATTTGTTGAAATGAAATTATGGCAAAAGGCAGAGTCCTCGGGTTGACAAACATCCTCCGAAAACTGTGCAAACTCCAATGTCGACACAGGCAATGGCTGGAGCATTCATACAGGGCAAGAAGGCTCGAGGGGCACACAGGAGAGTCGCGTGGAAAATGATAAGGTGTGCAGTAGACTCTAGGAATATGGATGGTGATGGGTTTGTAGTCGGGTGTCAAGGGCTAGTGTTACGGTGACCAAACAATGGTTGTGGTTGTATCATGCGGGACGCATGATCTTAAGGAGGGGGTAATGTGATGATTTACGGTTAGAGTTACCTCCCTTGCATCACGTTTGGTTAACGTTGGTGATACTACATACACTGCAATTTGATTAATTGTGTGTAATTATAGTGATGGATTAATTTGCCAAAATGGTAAAATATACTCGACAATATTGTGGCGATGTAGAAAGAATTTGAATAGGCTCATATAAGTTATTTTGTGAAGCATATTGAAGAAGAAATTAGAGCTACAAGTTACTATATGCAAATGAGCTATACCACTGGCAGGGAACATTAATATTTACGTTTAAGGAATCACACAGCTATGTGTGGGGCTGGATACTCTGCTCAAAGTATACGTTGGCAAACACTAACTTGCTTTGGGATAGAGATTGGTCACTATACAAAGTACTGGTGCCAGAAGCTCCTGAATAAGGGGTTGCCTGCAAAGGCTACTCTGGTTATCGGTACGGTGTGTGTGTCGCTGGTAGCTCCTGAGTAAGGGGTTGCATGCAAAGGCAGACTGGTGGCGTGCACGTTATATAGTGGTGTCAGTACCAGTGTGTCCTGACCTGTAACATTCTGGTACTGGTGGTTGTATTCAGCAGAGGTCTGTAAAACATGACACTGGCGATTTTCTCTCATCAGTCCAACATCATTGGGAAGCCACAAACGGCTTGTAAAGATGTATAGTGATATTTACAATAATGGTAAAATATTTAAAATGATTGCTTAAATCCTTAATAGTATGTCCTAGGTTTATGTATAATATAATATCTTTCCTAGGTTGATGGTGAAAATTTCGTGGCGTGGTTTTTCCAGTGCTTGTTTAGCCTATTTTTGAAAATATTCAGGTTTTCAGCATTGACCACATCAACAGGGAGAGAATTCCAGGACTCCACTATCCTGTTACTGAAAACATTTCTTGCCGAGTTGAGACGAAAGGGTTTCTTGTAGAGTTTTTTATTATGACCTCTTGTACCTGTGTGTCTCATTGGAGTACACATGTTCTCACTGGTAACAATATCGATTTTGTTGATAATTTTGAAGGTCTCCACCATATCGGCCCTCAGTCTTCTATATTCAAGTGTTGGGATACCCAGGGTCTTCAATCGGTCCGGATAGGAGAGATCTTTGAGGTTTACTAGTCTTTTTGTGCCTCTTCGTTGGACGTTTTCGATGGTTTTTATATCTTTTTTAATCCAGGGAGACCAAACGACAGAACAGTATTCCAAATGAGGTCTAACCAGAGTCTTATACAGTGTTTTAAAAGTTTGGTTGTCAAGATACGTGAATGTTCTAAAAATGATACCCATGATTTGGTTTCCCTTTGTTGAAGCTTTATTCACTTGATTTGTAAACTTCAGGGTATTATCTATTGTGACTCCCAGATCTTTTTCACTGTTGGTTTTCCCAAGTCGTATTCTGTTGTCGCCGTCCTTTATGGTGTATTGTCTGTTAATGGGGATATTTCCAATTTCCATATGCTTGCATTTTTCTTTATTTAGTTTCATTAACCAGAGGTCAGTCCAATCGGAGATCCTGTCAATATTTGTCTGTAGCTCTTCACAGTCCTGTAATGTGTTGATTTTTGAATACAATTTGGTATTATCCGCAAACAGTTTGGTAACACAATTCACTACCTCTGGGATGTCATTGACATAAATTAGAAATAGTATGGGCTCGAGTACACTTCCTTGAGGTACACCGCTTTTTACTTTTTTGGTTTTGGAGCTTGTTCCATTTATAATAACCTTTTGTTGTAGTCCCGACAGAAATTGTCGAATCCATGACAGAATTTTGCCTCCAATTCCATAGGATTTTAATTTGTATATGAGGAGTCTATGGGACACTTTGTCAAAGGCTTTACTAAAATCCAAATAAATAACATCGATGTTGTTGTTGTTGTCAAAGGCCTGTGTCCAGTGTTCTAATACCTCCAGGAGCTGTGTTGTGCAAGACTTGCCTGATGTAAATCCATGTTGTTCTGGTGACAGTAAATTGTTGATCTTTAGGTGTTCCATGATATTGTCACGTATTATCCTCTGCAAGATTTTACAGGGTACAGATGACAGACTAATAGGACGATAGTTATTTGGATCCTTTGTTGATCCTTTCTTGTGTATTTGGTAAACATTTGCTGTGGTCCATTATTTTGGCACTACACTTTCTTCAATTGATTTTTTGAAAAGTGAGGTTAAAGGCTTTACTATGATGTCCTTTGTTTCTAGTAGAAGTTTCGGATGAATTCCGTCCGGACCAGGTGATTTATTTGGTTTTTGCTTGGATAGTGCCTTTAGTACTATTTCCTCCGTGATTTCAAAATCTATCAGTGGACTCGTTATATTCCTCCTGGGTAACGGGGGTAAATTGGTATTCCCGTCTTCCACAAATACACTGACAAAAGAATCGTTCATAACTTCGGCTGTTTCTTTATCTGTTTCTGTTAGGTCTCCATTTGGATTATTGACTCTGGTGATGGTAGATTTTGTCTTTGTTTTTGATCTGACATAGTTCCAGAAGAGTTTTGGGCTATCCTTTATGTTTTCAGCTATGGATTTTTCGTAAGATCTTTGTGATAATCGCAACAGTCTTGTGGCTTTGTTCCTGGCAATTTTGTATGATTGATAGTTGTTGTCTGTTTTGCAGTGGAGATACTTTGTCCATTCTTGGTGTTTCTTCTTTACAGCAGATATTGCATCTTTATTGATATATGGTTTGCGGATATCATTGGATCGCCTCTTGTATAATGGTACATGTTTTTCAATACTGGTAGATAAAATATTCATAAGGTGTGTCCAATGTTCATTCGCATCCATATTTGTAGTATCTTCTGATGCGTGTTCAGCCAACTCTTTGTTAATAGATACGTAATTACCTTTAAGAAAGTTGCGTTTATCGATGTTTTGTTCCAGGATTTCAGCATAGCATAAAATGTCAAATTCTAACATTAGGTGATCACTTTTGCCTAGACCTGGATTAAACTTGATGTTTGTAATCATTCCTTCTTCATTTGTTAGGATGAGGTGGAGTAAAGATGGAATCTGGTTCTCCCTAATTCTTGTCGGTCTTTTGACATGTTGGGTGTAAAAGCAGTCCCTTGTTACCTCCAACAACCTCATGGCGATATGTACATCACCTACAGAGGTTGTGTTGGTATTCCAGTCGATTTCTTTACAGTTGAAATCACCCACCAGTAATATGTGAGAGAAGTTACCATTAGAGATGGTTTCCAGTAGATTTACTAGTTTATTGTTGTTATCTTCATTACTGCTAGGGCTTCTATAAATACAACATATGGCTAAATTATCTCCTCTTCTTAGGTTTATTCTACAAATAACATATTCATCGAAGGTGGTATTAATGTCTACTGCGTCATGGGTAATAGATGATCTAATATAAATGGCCACACCTCTCTTGTTTGAAGATTTTCCAAAATGAACACTGTAGTTATCGATAGAATATGACTGGTTGTTGATGACATCAAGGGAATATTTTGGATATATTTCCGTTACACATATTATGTCCGGGTTTTTTTCTTTAATTTCTACTTCCAGTTCAGTTTTCTTTGATAGTGTTAACGTGTCCACATTACTGTATAAAACTTTAAGGTTTGCCAATCCTTGGTAGCGGTTAAAATTGGTAAAAACTGTATCCTATGCCCTCTCTACTGTTGGTGATGTTGGTTCATCATCTGTGACCTCAGTTACTATAGTGTTTCCTGTTGTGTCCCCGAAGGTTAATGTTTCCGCATATGGGAAAGTTACGTCATCTCTATGATCAAGTAGGGTCTCTTGCGAGTATAGATCATCTGACATTGAGGTATCATGGTTAGAGAGACTTGTCGCCATAGTTGGATCTATAGGGCTGATGGATATAGTGTCTAAGGATTCTTTGGTAATAACTCCTTTTGGGAGATGAGGTATATTTGGAAGTGTAGTCCTGGGCCCCTTTGTTGTGTTGCTTGACTGTAGGTTTAGTCTTTCTCTACCTTGAGTGCCTTTAGATTGACGTCTCGGTGTAAACAGTTCTGTATTTTTTGGTATTGTTTCAGCACTATTAGAGGGAGGGTGTTTAGGTGCTCCTATTTCTTCTCTCTTTTTCTTTCTTTCTTCTCGCTGTGTTTTAGTTTGGTCACTTTTCAGGATAACCTTTTTCAAACGAGTCGGAGCCTTATCCGATATATGTCGAGCATTTTCAAGGAGTGCCTTCTTCTCTGACTTTTCTATCATTACTATAAGAAGAGGTCTGGTCTTGGCAGAATTGTACTTTCCCATTCTGAATTGAGTGGTAATTTTGATGTTTTTACCGATTAGGCTTTGTGTCAGATCGTCTATATCCTTCTGGTCATTGGTTTTCCTGTCCATGTTGTTCTGGTCAGTCTTTTCAGGGACATTGAACAGTATGATATTTAGCCTCTTGTTCTTGCGCTCCTCTAACTCTTTGTGACGTTCATCAACTAACTCTTGTATCTGTGTTTTGAATTCTCTTGTAATGTCTGATGTCACAGTTTCTTTGATACTATTCATTCCAGATTCAAAATGATCCTTGCGGTCTATTTCAAGTTTATCCAAACGAGACTCAATTTTGTTGAAACGGTGATTGGTATTGTCACAGAGTTTCCTTAGGTCTGAACCCATCCCTATCAATGTTGGTTGTAACCTGGCACATGTTGAGCACGTCCAAAGGAAATTTTCAAGTTCACCGTTTACTATACAGCTGTACATATTATCCGAGATACCTGAACAACGCTGACAAAAATACTGTTCACATAGATAACAGCGAAGGGCTTTTGAGTTGGTATCAAGCCTTGAATCACAGCGCCCACATATTTCATTCTCAGAGCCTTGTCGTGCCCTTTTGGGATTTTGTTTATCTGTTTTTGTGTCCACTGGTCTCACTGGTAAAGCTGCTTGTTTGTCCGTCATGTTTGTGAATGTAAGTATTACTAATAACTGTATTTGACTAGCAGAGTGACGAGTTACTCCTCACCAACTCATGTTATAAGTTATTTTATTATATGACTGGTGCTTTTGCTGTATTTTGATTGGTCAATACGTTTCTCAGAAGTATTCATCAACTGCGATATCAACCCCGAAATCGGCGGCAAAAAGCACGCGAGGTTACTGGACTCAGTCCAGATACCTCTCGCGAGTCCAGTAACCTGTGTCAAAAATAGATCGAGGAAAACTCCCTTGAAATGTGACGTCATAATCACTTTTGACGTCAAGTCGTACCCAAATATAGCGTAACAGGAGTTTCCCTCATTCAATGACGTCGGGATAATCTATTGTGACGTCAATATTATAGTCGGCAACATATATGGCGGAAGGCAGCAAGTTTACTGCGATCAACGGTGACAACTGCAAACTTCAATTTATGGAAAACGTTCAAGAATGCCAGACGGGCTGCAGTTGATACAATATTCCAGTTCTACCAGTCTAAACCGTTAGCAAGAAGCATTTGGATATTTACCATATACTACATGTAATTGCTTTTGTAAACAGAAAGTTTGCAAATATCATCTTGTTTTTTTGTAGATTTTAAAGTCTTTTTGAAGAGCCGGGTTAATATCATGTAAGTTTCATATAATAAAACAGTTATCGACCTATTTTCAGGTGGATACGGTGAGTTATCAACCCTCGAAAATGATATAACCCTCGGCCTCCGGCCTCGGGATATATCACTTACTCGGGTTGATAACTCACCGTATCCACCTGAAAATAGGTCGATAATTGTATAATATAGATATTGACAAACAGGTACTGTTGTTGGACTGATGAGAGACAAAAAACCACAAATATGTTGATCAGGATGTCGAATATTACAGATATAAATAAAGTAGTAATTAGCACTTGATTGTGGCAGGTCGAAACCTACCTACACTTCATGTGTAATGGTCTCCAAAAACATTGGACATTAACTATGGTTACTGATAGTACAAAAATTCATACGATTGCGTCAGGGGTTAGTCACAGGAGTGACAGAGGTATTTTATCATTACCTTGGAGCAGGACACTGTCCGTCAGGCTCGTACTGGCAGTCGTGCCAGGGGTTAATTACCACAGTGACAGAGGAAGTATACTGTAGGTGCATCGGAGCAGGACACTGGCAGTCGTGCAGGGGGTTGTCCCCGGAGCATAACAGGGACTGAGGGGATTAGGACACTGTCATCTCGGCGACAGTGCTTACTTATAGAGACTCGGCAGAGTGGTGGTGTCTGTACAGGATATAGAGTACAGGTTGCTGGCTAGTTGTGAAGCCAGGGTTAGTGGACACGACACTTAGGCAGTGTCGGGCATACCGCAGGACGCGGTACACGTCGTAGGTACGACGGGTGGCAAGGCAGGCGATAGGGACAGAGGCACTGTCCAGGCCTGTGTACATATCCAGTTGTGTAAATAACTTGTAAATACTGTTCAACTGCTCGACCAGGTAGTCGAGGAATCCCGATCGCTACTGGAGCAGGTAGCTCCGTCTAAATTGAGAGGTTGCACGTTACAATAGATGTACATAAATTGTTTTGGTACGCAGACTGTTGTCTGTTTGGAAAGCTCTCGGAATATAAAACATAGTTTATTCTGTTTTAAACTATCATCTCAAACACTGGTAGCAATGTAATGGCCCTAGGGCTGTCCAGATTTTCTTTTGGCTTTCCTTGACCCTTATAAATGGTGTATTAATAATCCAACTTTTCCCCTAATGTTTAGGTCTCATTATCTATTACCCTGAGCTTTTCTATTGTAAAGATGCCAAATAGAGTTTGATTTAACTTGCCAGATTGAGCAGTTTCATTAAACTGTATTGACATGTATATATATACATGTATATTTATCGAATACAATTCGTATGTGCCTACGAAAAGTAAACATTTCTTTTCTTTATAGCCTAAGAAAGGTACGCCTTCTAACCTTGGCCAACCGATTGTAATCCAAATTTAAAGTTTCCTTCTAGATGTCATGTTATTGTACCATTTTAATAACTCCTCACTCCAATATGGTTTCGGGAAGCTTTTGAATTCACTTTTTGAGAGTGATTTATTAGTTACACACATTAAGGTCGTGAAATACTCTCATTGAAAGTTTCAGTATTTTCAATTGTACCATTAACGTTATTTTTACGTAAGTAAAAAACATTTACTTTCACACACGCACTTGTAAAAATTTCAAAACAGAAAAGAATTGAAAAAAAGGGCAAAAACAAAAATAAAGCCTCCCCGGCGGGGAATTGAACCCCGGTCTCCCGCGTGACAGGCGGGGATACTTACCACTATACTACCGAGGATAGAATTATGTAATGAAATTTATCTTTATAACCATAAACCTTCCGGCTATTTTTGTTGCTTTTCACATCTTGTTTTCTTTATACATATACGACTAAAGTCGTTATTTTTTATTAAAACAGTTGCATCATATAACGTTATAATATAATTGAACAAAAAGTGCTAAATGTTACAGTAAACTATAAACTTCCGGTTCTGTCTGAGTGATCTCCCTTGTTGACGCCGGCTTGAGAAGATCTGAAAAGACTTCGAAGAAGTGTTGTTATACATGTAAGTTTTGTGTGACGTTCTTAAGCATTGTCTTTCTGTTTACTTTATAGCTAATTATCATTCACCTTCATAACAATAATATAAGCACAAAAAATACATAATTCATCGTTTAAAAGCATCTGATCATCGTTATAACAGGCGTTTTGACAACTTTCGTTTTACACATTGTTACACTTGTACACTGCATGAGCTATTTATAACGCACACTAAGACCTAACGTTAATTAGAATAATTTAGGCCTACGTGCTTGAAATTAGTTCATGCTCCAATCTTATTCCAGAACATGACTGAAGGCATGTATCGACATACTGTAGTGATTTTGGAGATACAGATTATTTTATTAGAATGGTTATATGTTTGGTAGAGATAGTGTATATATCTGTACGATGCGTGATCATAGATTAGTTATTGTCAAGTTAATTCTACTCGAGTTGCTTCCCTTTAGGTGTAGTGCGTATATTGGTTTAGCTAGCGCTGTAATGGTACGGTTACTAGTATAGGACGTCTGATATAGGTTTACGCATCTCGCTCAGGTTCGTGGATAGCGCTCTTCCGTTTAAACTCTATAGTTTGCATACACTGAAAGTCAGTTGTTCACAGGTAGTGGATTTTGGGTAGAGACATATATGGTCAATTTCGGGCAGTGTCGCATTGCGGACAAAAGCCGTGGTCCATATTAGGCATGATGCTGATCTATCAGGAGCACGTGCAAACGGTTAAGGTTGGGATTGGTCAGTAGAATAATTTGGGAGTTAATGAATATTAATTGTTATTGAAGCGGTATAAAAAGAGGTGCGCGCTTTACTTATCAGAGTTTTTCCTGTAGTTTTAGAAGTGAGTGGAAGTGCCGTTACTTTGTGAGGATGGACTTGTAAATACTTATGTGAAAATGGGGTGAAAGGACTTGGCCAAGTGTGAATGTACGATCATGGAACAGTGTGAATTATTAACTGTGTTTGAATTTGCTGTGGATTAATAAAAATGTGAACTTTATCTATTGTGTCAAGTAGTTTATCGCACCACATTTCATCCCAAAAAGAACTTATACGTCTCGTCGTCGCCAACATGTAGGCGGCCGACGTTACAATTGGTGGCAGCGAAGGTGGGATGATTTTAATATGTGGTTGTGATAGAATTTAATCAACACAATGGATTTTAGTACGCCACGGAGAACTGTTAGACCTTCGGTGCGTCGGAATTTATCTCAGGAGTTCGACGAGATGGATTTAACTAATACTACGCCTGTAGCATCGCCACAATCTCCAAGTAGTCCACAGCCATGTGTAGTTAGTCCAGGAACTCCTAGTATACACAGGAGACAACACCAATTCGGGAAGTTTGTGTTCAAATGGATTTTAGCTTTGATGTTCATCGCTTTGTGTGTTTGGACTTTGTATATCCGTTACCCAAACCACATCATTGTGTGTTTTACCAAGGAATGTATAATTATCGGAATGATGACCATTGGGTTAGCAGTAGCTCTGTCTCTAGTGTGGAAATTAATGAGAGACCCGCTAACAATGGACATGGTACAGGATATACGTCAGGGATTTCTTGATAATAACACTGAAACTGAGGAGGATAGCGGTAACGTAACACCGGGAGTAAGACCACAAACTTTCCAATTACCGCTAAAACGCACGTTCAGTGGACAGGACAAGGAAATATGGAGTGAGTACATTCGCTATTTTGATAATGTCGCAAGTTTGAATAACTGGAATCCAGACAGGGCTTTGAAAGTGTTTTTCACTGTTTTAAGAGGCCAAGCTGAAGTGTTCGCGTATGGATTATCAGAATCAACTCGCGCAGACTGGAGCGAATTAAGGAATAAAATGGACGAACGTTTCGGTCATAAAGCTATGAAAGAAAGTTATATTGCTGAGGCAAAACTCCGGAAACGTAAAAATAAGGAATCTTTCCGTGATTTCGCACAGGAACTTCAGGACATGTACAGGAGAGCTTACCCGGACAATCGTGAGTACGTAGAGGAAAGTTCGTTAAAAACATTCCTAGATAACTGTAGTCCTTCTGAAAACTTCCGTCTAGCTATTAGGCGAATGCGGCCTAAAACGGTGCAGGAGGCTGTTACTTACGCTATGCAAGAAGACTGTATCCAAATAAGTGAAAAACATCAGAAACCCGGCGGGCACCATGTGTACAATGTGAAGGCGAGAAACGGTAAAAAACCTGAAACAAACGCCAAAAAGCTGGCATGTTTCGAATGTGGAAGTACGGAACATTTGCGGAATAAGTGTCCGAAATTACAGAAAACCAAATCGTCAAAGGATAACAAATCTTCAGATAAGCAGTCAAACGACGAAGCACTGGTGCAGTAGGCCGTGCGCCAGTCAGAAATTCGAGGAGGCCTAGCCCAGGAAATATCCAAAGTCATAATTCGCACGTAAATTGGGAATTAGGAACAGACATTGGTGAAAATGAAGAAACGGATTTATCTTCCGCGGACAACCGCAAACAGGAAGAGACGGAGGAATTACTCGAAATAAAAGTTCAAGGGAACTCGAGTATGACAGTGAAAGGGATGATTTATGGAAATCCCTTAACTTGGAAAGTAGATACCGGCGCCAGGAGAACCTTCATAACAGAGGATACTTATTGGAATATAACGCCGGACGAGCGTCCTGAGTTAGAACCATCTCGCACGCGCTTCGAAACTGCTGACGGAAAGGAAATAAATGTTGTAGGAACGGCGATCATGTGTTTAACGTTTAGTGATGCTAGTGTGGAATTCCGAGTGTTTGTCGGACAAATTAAAACTAATTTGTTGGGACAGGATTTTATTACAAAATTCAAGTGTCAGTGGAATTATGATACGTGGATGTTTAATATCAATAATACACCTCGCATGGATTATTCAAACAAAACTGGAAATAACTTCGTATGTAGCCGTGTTGTCAGTGCAGAAACTGTGAGTATACCCCCTATGCATGAAGCTGTGATCAAGTCAAAACTGACTAGAAAAACTTCGTCTGTTGAGGGAGTGTTAATACCCGAACAGAAATTTATGTATTCTCACAGATTGGCGTTGGCGCGAGTGTTAGTGGATACTACACAGGGAAATATATATGCCAGATTATTCAATCCGAACACGGAATCTGTTACGGTTAAACGAAATACGCATATGGCGTTATTCATGCCGGTTAAAGCTGTAGGAGGACAGATAAATGTCGACTCCGAGGAAATAGCTCACATAACAGAATCGGAAAGAACGGAGTTACCCGAACATTTAACGGATATGTTTGATCGAGGTTGTGAACATTTGACAGTGCCCGAACGGGACGAATTTAAACAGTTTTTAGCGGAACGACAAAGTACGTTCGCGGATCCTAAAGGAAATATGGGGACAACAAATCTTGGAACGCACGAAATCAGACTTAAAGACGAGACTCCTTTTAAGGAGCCTGTCAGGAGATTCCCTTTGTTTAAGAGACAGATTTTATCTGAGGAAATTGATAAACTGGAGAAACAGGGAATAATAGAAAAAAGTTCTAGCCCGTGGACTTCAAACTTGGTTTTGGTTAAGAAAAAGGATAATTCATGGAGAGTATGTGTCGACTATAGACGCTTAAATGAGCAGTCAATTAAGGATGCGTATCCTATTTGCCGTATAGATGATAATTTGGACGCACTCAGTGGAGCTGTATGGTTTACGTCGCTGGATTTAAATATGGCTTATCATCAAGTTCCGATGAAACCGGAAGATAAGGAGAAAACCGCGTTTGCTACACCTCAAGGAGGATTGTATCAGTACACGAAAATGGCTTTTGGGCTTTGTAATGCACCAGCCACGTTTTCCAGGATTATTGAGAAGGCCCTCAGTGGTTTGCAGTGGCATATTTTAGTTCTCTATCTGGATGATATTATTGTGTATGCGAAGGATTTTAGGCAGCATTTGTGTAATTTATCAGCTGTGTTTGACCGTCTAAATAACGCGAATTTGCAATTAAAAGCGCGTAAATGTAACTTCTTCTGCAGGGAAGTTAATTTCGTCGGCCACCTGGTGTCCAAGGACGGAGTTAAGACGGATCCTTCAAAAATTGCGGCTATTAAAGCGATGTGTGCTCCAACTAATGTTACTGAGTTGAAGTCATTTCTGGGACTTGTGTATATTATCGGAAATTCGTATTCGGTTTCGCACAAATAGCGAAATGTCTGCATGACCTCACCAGGAAAGGTGTTAAGTGGTCATGGACTGAGGAGTGTAAGGATGCATTCAACGAACTGAAGGAACGGCTAATATCTGCTCCGATACTCGGATATCCAAACATGGAAGGTGGAATGTTTATTCTAGACACGGACGCTAGTAACTTTGCTATTGGTGCGGTATTATCCCAAATTCAAGATGGCCGCGAAGTAGTTATTTCATACGCTAGTCGATCACTAACTCGGGAGGAACGGAATTATTGTGTCACCCGGAAAGAAATGCTCGCAGTGGTGTATTTTGTGAAGTATTTTAAACATTATCTTCTTGGTCGTGAGTTTCTGATAAGGACAGACCATGGATCATTACGGTGGTTGTACAAATTCAAGGATCCGGATGGACAAGTATGTCGGTGGATTCAGAGATTAAGTGAGTACAATTTTAAAATTCAACACCGCCCTGGAGTAAAACATACTAACGCGGACGCGTTATCTAGATTACCTTCTGATAGTTGTAAGCAGTGTAAGTTACCGCTTAATTATGAGTACAATGGTCCAGTTCAATCAACTTCTACAGAACTCAGAGGAAATCCACAGTGTGTAAAAGATAGTGAAGTCGACGATATGTCTGAAACTTTGGAGAATTTGTTCGAATCTGTGGAGCCCATAGAAAAGAAAAAGGCAAAACGGGGTAGAATCCCGAATAGACCACCTATGTCTGTTAACAAACCCATACCGGAGAATGAGCTTACTCTCAAGCAAATAAGTGTGGCTCAAGAAAAAGATGAGCACATTGGACCTATTATTAAACTACTAAAGAAGTTTAAAGATAGTGGTACGAAACCGGATATAGAACTGTTATCTGCGTACAGCTACGAGTCCAAATTTTGGTTTGCTAGATGGGATTTACTTGTTTTAAAAGACAATGTTCTGTATGAAAAATGGATCGAGGCGGATGGAAAAGAGAGACTAAGGATCTGTGTACCTGTATCTCTTAGAGATACTATTGTGTGGTATTTACACGATTCACCTGTTTCCGGACATCAAGGTATGTTTCGCACCTGGGTACGGGCCAAAGTTAGCAAATATTACTGGCCGGGAATGAGACAATACATAATGGATTATGTAAAGGCGTGCGATGTTTGTGAGGAAAGAAAGAAACCATCCGCGAAAAAGCGTCATCCCATGAAAACGTTTGTGTCAGGAAGTCGCTTTGAAAGAATAGCAGCCGACATAACGGGGCCATTTCCTAAGTCCGACCGGGGGAACGCATATCTTCTTGTGGTATCTGACTATTTCACAAAATTTACAGAAGCATATTGTGTTCCAAATATAGAGGCGGAAACGATCGCGGATGCTATATTCAAGGGATGGATTAAACGCTATGGATGTCCAAGGGAAATATTTACAGATCAGGGATCTCAGTTTGAAGGGAAGTTGTTTAAAGAACTGTGTAAATTCTTGGGGATTTATAAAACTAAAACAACGCCGTATCATCCACGCGCCGATGGAATGGTGGAACGGTTTAACAGAACGGTTAAAGACATGCTCTCAAAGTACATCAGTGAAAACCAAATAGATTGGGACGAATATATAGATGGAGTTATTATGGCTTATAATAGCACTCCACATCAAAGTACGGGTATTTCGCCTCACAGGATGGTTTTCGGAGAGGAGATGTGTGTACCATTAGACATTTCAATGGGTGAGGGTCTAGATGATCCTGAACGCTACATCAACCGTTCGGATTATGTTCGAAAACTTGTGCAAAAATTGGAACAGTCATTTAGTACGGCACGGGAAACAATGGGCCGGTCGGCATTGCGTCAAAAACATCATTACGACAAAAATGTAAAGGAAAGATCATATGATGTTGGAGATAAAGTAAGGAGATTTCAACATAAAATTATCACAGGAACTAAACCTAAGTTAGCTAGAGATTGGACCGGACCGTGGACAGTGGTCGAGCGCCTCAGTGATGTGTTGTACAGAATTCGCCACTCTGAGAGATCAAAGGCCGTAGTGATACACGGGGACAATTTGAAGCCATACCGTGGCTCAGAGATGGTCAACACAGAGGACACCTGGGCTACGGCCAGCGCTAGCCCAGCGGGAGTCTCCACCCCTGTCACCCCTCCCGAAAAATTACCTAAGCGTTTGGACTCGCCCGGTCCAACGACTGACCACCGGTCACCCCCCGTTGCCAAGACGACAAGGACTGGACGAGCCGTAGTAAAACCAGCGCGCTATCGCTAATTTGTCACTTTTTGAGCCATCAACGGATTAGAATCAACTTTACAACACCCTGCTGGATTTGACGAAAATGAGGATTGAGGATAGTATCGAGGTTCCGGACCTGGCGTCCTATGCCTTTAGGGATGAGGACACAACAGATGAAAGGTTTAATGAACTGTTGGAAGACCTGTTTGGAAATGAAGACGAGGAAGTCATAAGTCCACCGGGATCGCCAGACTCCACGGCCTCGACATGGAACTATGGCATTTCGTCAGGATACCCTAGTCCAGAGTCCGTCGTGCTGTATCCAGACCATCAGGAAACCCTGTCGTCACCAGCATCTCCAGCTGAGTCCGTAGCTGGAGATGTTACGGTCAACAGAGCGATAACTATCAGATTGATAACAACCACCACCACCGGACCGGACGGCTCTTCAAGGACAACGCGGGTCTCGGAGATCGTATTCAACAACAGTAGCGAGAGCCCAGACGTCAGCCAGATATGCAGGGACGTACTGCAAGACCTACATGAGCATGCCCAACGATAAAAAGAAATTAAATTTATTCAGACCGGCCGGAAATTTTTAGAAATATATTTGGATTATTACATGGTAAATCAGAAGTCACCGATGAAAAAGAAAAAGAACAGAAAAATAAATTCAACGACTTAATGCCCTTTATGGACGCAGGCCCCTGGGGGGATGAAAATTGGATTATTAAATTACACTACAACAGAAGAAAATCAACGACTAATTGCCCTATATGGACGCAGGCCCCTGGGGGGATGAAGATGGATTATAAGTGAAATTAATTATATTTTCGGCAGATTATTTAAAAAGTGACATTTCGTATATTTGGATTTATAACAGCGACATTTCGTATATTTGGATTTATAACAGTGACATTCCGTATATTTGGATTTATAACAGTGACATTATTTTGTGACCATTCTTTGGATTAATACCCTTTGGATTATAGTAACAATATTTTAAAAGTTACCTTTGGATTTACGCAGGGATTTACATTTAATACGTGACAGTGAACTTACTATGGGATTTATATTTTACTGTGATGCTGGATTAATGGTGCTGAACTGTGTTGTGATACTTTACACATAAAGTGACAATTTAACGATACATTCCGGTGGATTTTTATTAGGACATCCAATACTAGATGAACTGTGATAACTATAATAATTATTTTTGTGTTACTTTGGATCACATATATAAACATGTGAAATTTTGGAATTTAATTCGCTTTAATAAGGTGAAGTATATGTTGAACGATTTTTAGTCATGATATTTTATATGTATATCAAGTCAATGTAGGGTCTTATATGTTAAATATGCTAGCGCATAATTGGGCATAAGGGTGGATTTTAAAATAAAGTTTTATATATAGCGTATATTATGTCAGGAGATACATATATACCCTCGGGGGTTGGCTTTTAAAAAACAAATAATTTGAAGCTTTAATAATAGCTCAAATATATAGAGATGCGTATAGAATAGAATATACGTAAAGCAAAGTGAAGAGATTAATGTTAAAATCTATATTTCACAAACTATATATGTTTACTACCATAATGTGTGTATGGGTATGGAAGAAGTATGGGAGATTTTATTAACATTTATTGTACCATATTTTTATTTGTTAAACTTTTCAAGTGACTTGAGAAGAGTTTATGGTCAGTTTTATATATATAGTTAATAACTGTTGATTATGCGAAGTTTATCTTTAATGAAGAAATATCTCTATTTCTGATGTTTTACTGAAATAAGGAGATAATTTTGTTGGTGCATTTATTATGGGTTATCGTGTTGTTCATAGTTATAATTAATATGTGGATAGATTATGTATTTATTTTAATGTGTAAGGCATTAAAATACTAGTTGGTGATGTGGATAAGATAGGACAGACGGTGCCTTTTCTTGTGAGAATTTAAGAAATTAAAGTGGAGTTGTCGTATTGGTATATTTTCATGCATATGTAGCTCGCTTGCTCGCGATGTGCAGCTAGATAGATTATATGAGTTGAAGTTTTATTTGAGGATATATATTTTTATTAATTAGTTGTGATAACGTTCTTTTGCTATGTTTAGATGTTTGTGAGGACACAAACTCTTCGAAAGGAGGGGGTTGTGTAGTGATTTTGGAGATACAGATTATTTTATTAGAATGGTTATATGTTTGGTAGAGATAGTGTATATATCTGTACGATGCGTGATCATAGATTAGTTATTGTCAAGTTAATTCTACTCGAGTTGCTTCCCTTTAGGTGTAGTGCGTATATTGGTTTAGCTAGCGCTGTAATGGTACGGTTACTAGTATAGGACGTCTGATATAGGTTTACGCATCTCGCTCAGGTTCGTGGATAGCGCTCTTCCGTTTAAACTCTATAGTTTGCATACACTGAAAGTCAGTTGTTCACAGGTAGTGGATTTTGGGTAGAGACATATATGGTCAATTTCGGGCAGTGTCGCATTGCGGACAAAAGCCGTGGTCCATATTAGGCATGATGCTGATCTATCAGGAGCACGTGCAAACGGTTAAGGTTGGGATTGGTCAGTAGAATAATTTGGGAGTTAATGAATATTAATTGTTATTGAAGCGGTATAAAAAGAGGTGCGCGCTTTACTTATCAGAGTTTTTCCTGTAGTTTTAGAAGTGAGTGGAAGTGCCGTTACTTTGTGAGGATGGACTTGTAAATACTTATGTGAAAATGGTGTGAAAGGACTTGGCCAAGTGGGAATGTACGATTATGGAACAGTGTGAATTATTAACTGTGTTTGAATTTGCTGTGGATTAATAAAAATGTGAACTTTATCTATTGTGTCAAGTAGTTTATCGCACCACATTTCATCCCAAAAAGAACTTATACGTCTCGTCGTCGCCAACATGTAGGCGGCCGACGTTACAATACAAGTGTTATTTATCCTAAGTTAAAGTAGCATTCTTTTTATAAATTGGGAGATATCTACATATGTTTGTTCAAAAAAATGATTAGTGATAAGGACCTACATATTTTTTCGACTTTTAAAAATAAACATTCATATTTCTGCATTTTTGAACATGATGATCATCATAGTCAAGGATCAACAATTGTGTATAATACACAATACATGTTCTTCTAACACATATACAATTGTAAGTGTATATAGCCTACCGAGGTACACCTGTACATTGACAATTTGGACGTACATGTATACTGTATACATATGCATGTTTTCCCCTTGAAACATCTTGTATATAAAGAATTTTGAGAAGGCTAATAGAATGTCTGGAAATGGTTCAGTTTAACATTACAGAGTCATACACATGAATGTAGATTTTTGAAATACAAATGAAAAAGGACCCATTACAAATAGGAGAAAAGCAGGAAGTTATATTCTCTGCACCTTTTCTATTTCAAGTTTTCAAAAGCTTTTATTCCTAAATCATAGCAAATACATATGTATGACACAATGATAATATATTTCTTTTCCTATAAGTGAGTTTTTTTATTTCTCACAAGACACTTCTCTGTGTCCATCACTGTCTTTATCTAACTCCACATCCCTTGTAAGACATTTTCTAGAATGAAAGGGGAGTTAGGGTTCTGGTTTTCAAATACAAATACAATCATTCAATATTTTATTAAAAGTGTCAAATATTTTATATGGTGGAAAACTCCACATCCCTTGTAAGACATTTTGTAGAATTAATTTAGTTTAACCTTGCCTGAAATGGTCCCATCCAATTGATGTTATTTTTTGTGTCAATTATCAAAATAAAAAATCCAAGATGGCCTTCATCTTGAAAATTGAAAACACATTTAAAAGTTCTTCAACAGTTACTGGTACTGAAAATTTGTCTGAATTTAAAGAAAGAGCAGCTGAATAAGTGTAGATATTTCTAGACTCTCCCAAAACCGTTGCCTTATCCAAAGTCCATGATGGATGCCAAAGTCACCATATTAAAAATCATATTTAATTCAACTAAATTTGATTTCCTTGCTATCAACTGATGTCAGTGTTACCGTAAAGAACCTTGGGCCTCTTGTTAATTTTTATTGCGTACTAATGAAATGGCTAACTGTACAGAAAACCTTGATATTGACTTTTCCTGCAGACTGACAGAATGGCCGACTATTCCCAGTACGTGATGCCCAATGACACAGGGCTGTGTTTGCTGGACTGTAGTGCCGCCTTCAGTGGCCTGACAGACAGGGAGAAGTTGTACGCTCACTACATCTCTCAGGCCTCCTGGTATGGAGGCCTAATTGTCCTAATACAGGTAAGTCTGTTAATTTATTAATAAATTGGATATATTAGCTACATCCTAATACAGGTAAGTATGTATATTATAAACAATAGATTGGATATATCTATTAGCTACATCCTAATACAGGTAAGTCTGTTAATTATAAACAATAGATTGGATATATTTATAGCTACATCCTAATACAGGTAAGTCTGTTAATTATAAACAATAGATTGGATATATATTAGCTACATCCTAATACAGGTAAGTCTGTTAATTATAAACAATAGATTAGATATATATTAGCTACATCCTAATACAGGTAAGTCTGTTAATTATAAACAATTCCATTATATTTCAATCCATTATATTATGCATTTTTTCCCTGTGCTTTTCTATTGTAAAGTTGCCAAATAGAGTTTGACTTAACTCGCCGGATTTAGCAGTTTCATAAAAATGTGTTGACATATATTTATCAAACCTTCTGACTTTGGCCTACATGCAATTATTATACATGTTTAGTATTAGAGACAGAAAGTACAATGCATAAAGCTTTTTAAAAGAGTATAATGACAATTTTTGGATAAATGAACTAATTATCTTTTATGGCCTGGTTCATACAGGGGGCCAACTTGATGAAAATGGATGTTGCCATACATTTTTTGTATTTGGTGGATGGACTGATGAGTAAATACATTATATTGTATGACAGTCATGTGATTTTTTTTTAGAAAATATGAGATTTGAAAAATTATTTTAAAAATCAGGATATTTACTATAAAACAGGGAAAGGGATGACTGTCGCCATATTGGAATTTTTACCCCCACCTCGATTATTGTTATTATAGTTATTTTTTTCGCAATAGTATACCTTTTTTCCTAGAGTCATAGTCACTCATTAGTCATATGATAATTCATAAACACACACATACCATGCAAAAGCATATAAACAATGTCTATATGGTCAAATGCAATATTTTAATTCAAAATTACCAGCGCTTTCTGACTTGTGACACTGAAAGCAATGTTCTAGTGGAGAGCGATTAGAGTGACTTCCCCTGCAATGTAATTCATCGGTTTAGTCAGAGGTATTCCGATACATTTTAATATTAAAATTTTCCGCGAAAACAAACGTATCGGAATATCTCTGACTAAACCGAAGAAATTACATTGCAGGGGAAGTCACTCTAATCGCGTCCAAAGGGACAAGTGCATAAAAAAGTATATGTTGACCCCTGAAGAGTTTTTGTGATAATAACTAAAAAATTAAAAAAACTAGGTGAGCAAAAAAGGTCCTCTGGGCCTCTTGTTTAAAGTATTTTTGATAAACGAGATCCATTTAAATAGATTTGTCCTGTTTCATGAAGTGAATACATCAATCTATACATACGGCTTGATAATTTATTTTCATTTCGATTATTTATTTTCATATTGGATACATCGTAATACAGGTTAATCTGTTAATTCTGTTAATTAAGCATCAATAGATTGGATAAATAATTGGACACAGATAGATCCCAGATAACAGAAATGTTGTGGTAGAATATGCAGTTACCAACCTGTTTCATATACTTTATGTTATACATGTACTGTAAATGTTATTGGTGTGGAAATATTCTGGTAAATGCTGTTTTCCAGACCTCTCCAGAATCGCCAGGAATCTTTCTGCTACTACAGAAGGTGTTTCGTGGCCAGACTGTGGATCAATTAAAGGAAGCCACAACAAAGGAGGGCTTACTTACAGAGGAACAGTTCCAGGTAGGAGGACACTTGGCAAACACGTTATTAACAATTGTTTGCTTGAATGATGGCTCTGTATTCTAATCCTAAATATGGTGTCAAATGCACTTGAGGGTATATTGTGTTGATGGATGGTGGTGTGGGGTATATTTGACAGTACCTATTTTAATGTGTTGATGGATGGTGGTGTGGGGTATATTTGACAGTACCTATTTTAATGTGTTGATGGATGGTGGTGTGGGGTATATTTGACAGTACCAATGTGTTGATGGATGGTGGTGTGGGGTATATTTGACAGTACCTATTTTAATGTGTTGATGGATGGTGGTGTGGGGTATATTTGACAGTACCAATGTGTTGATGGATGGTGGTGTGTGGTATATTTGACAGTACCAATGTGTTGATGGATGGTGATGTGGGGTATATTTGACAGTACCAATGTGTTGATGGATGGTGGTGTGGGGTATATTTGACAGTACCTATTTAAATGTGTTGATGGATGGTGGTGTGGGGTATATTTGACAGTACCTATTTTAATGTGTTGATGGATGGTGGTGTGGGGTATATTTGACAGTACCTATTTTAATGTGTTGATGGATGGTGGTGTGGGGTATATTTGACAGTACCAATGTGTTGATGGATGGTGGTGTGGGGTATATTTGACAGTACCAATGTGTTGATGGATGGTGGTGTGGGGTATATTTGACAGTACCAATGTGTTGATGGATGGTGGTGTGGGGTATATTTGACAGTACCTATTTTAATGTGTTGATGGATGGTGGTGTGGGGTATATTTGACAGTACCTATTTTAATGTGTTGATGGATGGTGGTGTGGGGTATATTTGACAGTACAAATGTGTTGATGGATGGTGATGTGGGGGTATATTTGACAGTACCAATGTGTTGATGGATAGTGGTGTGGGGTATATTTGACAGTACCAATGTGTTGATGGATGGTGGTGTGGGGTATATTTGACAGTACCTATTTTAATGTGTTGATGGATGGTGATGTGGGGTATATTTGACAGTACCTATTTTAATGTGTTGATGGATGGTGGTGTGGGGTATATTTGACAGTACCTATGTGTTGATGGATGGTGGTGTGGGGTATATTTGACAGTACCAATGTGTTGATGGATGGTGGTGTGGGGTATATTTGACAGTACCTATTTTAATGTGTTGATGGATGGTGATGTGGGGTATATTTGACAGTACCAATGTGTTGATGGATGGTGGTGAGGGGTATATTTGACAGTACCAATGTGTTGATGGATGGTGATGTGGGGTATATTCGACAGTACCTATTTTAATGTGTTGATGGATGGTGGTGAGGGGTATATTTGACAGTACCTATGTGTTGATGGATGGTGGTGAGGGGTATATTTGACAGTACCAATGTGTTGATGGATGGTGGTGTGGGGTATATTTGACAGTACCAATATTTGACAGTACCTATTTTAATGTGTTGATTGATGGTGGTTTGGGGTATATTTGACAGTACCTATTTTAATGTGTTGATGGATGGTGGTTTGGGGTATATTTGACAGTACCAATGTGTTGATGGATGGTGGTGTGGGGTATATTTGACAGTACCTATGTGTTGATGGATGGTGGTGTGGGGTATATTTGACAGTACCAATGCGTTGATGGATGGTGGTGTGGGGTATATTTGACAGTACCAATGTGTTGATGGATGGTGATGTGGGGGTATATTTGACAGTACCAATGTGTTGATGGATAGTGGTGTGTGGGGTATATTTGACAGTACCAATGTGTTGATGGATGGTGGTGTGGGGTATATTTGACAGTACCTATTTTAATGTGTTGATGGATGGTGATGTGGGGTATATTTGACAGTACCTATTTTAATGTGTTGATGGATGGTGGTGTGGGGTATATTTGACAGTACCAATGTGTTGATGGATGGTGGTGTGGGGTATATTTGACAGTACCAATGTGTTGATGGATGGTGGTGTGGGGGTATATTTGACAGTACCTATGTGTTGATGGATGGTGGTGAGGGGTATATTTGACAGTACCAATGTGTTGATGGATGGTGATGTGGGGTATATTTGACAGTACCAATGTGTTGATGGATGGTGGTGTGGGGTATATTTGACAGTACCTATGTGTTGATGGATGGTGGTGTGGGGTATATTTGACAGTACCTATTTAAATGTGTTGATGGATGGTGATGTGGGGTATATTTGACAGTACCTATTTTAATGTGTTGATGGATGGTGATGTGGGGTATATTTGACAGTACCAATGTGTTGATGGATGGTGGTGAGGGGTATATTTGACAGTACCAATGTGTTGATGGATGGTGATGTGGGGTATATTCGACAGTACCTATTTTAATGTGTTGATGGATGGTGGTGAGGGGTAAATTTGACAGTACCTATGTGTTGATGGATGGTGGTGAGGGGTATATTTGACAGTACCAATGTGTTGATGGATGGTGGTGTGGGGTATATTTGACAGTACCAATGTGTTGATGGATGGTGGTGTGGGGTATATTTGACAGTACCTATTCTAATGTGTTGATTGATGGTGGTGAGGGGTATATTTGACAGTACCTATTTTAATGTGTTGATGGATGGTGGTTTGGGGTATATTTGACAGTACCAATGTGTTGATGGATGGTGGTGTGGGGTATATTTGACAGTACCAATGTGTTGATGGATGGTGGTGTGGGGTATATTTGACAGTACCAATGTGTTGATGGATGGTGGTGTGGGGTATATTTGACAGTACCAATGTGTTGATGGATGGTGGTGTGTGGGGTATATTTGACAGTACCAATGTGTTGATGGATGGTGGTGTGGGGTATATTTGACAGTACCTATGTGTTGATGGATGGTGGTGAGGGGTATATTTGACAGTACCAATGTGTTGATGGATGGTGATATGGGGTATATTTGACAGTACCAATGTGTTGATGGATGGTGGTGTGGGGTATATTTGACAGTACCAATGTGTTGATGGATGGTGGTGTGGGGTATATTTGACAGTACCAATGTGTTGATGGATGGTGGTG
Organism: Argopecten irradians; assembly: GCF_041381155.1. Lineage (NCBI taxonomy): Eukaryota > Metazoa > Mollusca > Bivalvia > Pectinida > Pectinidae > Argopecten > Argopecten irradians. The sequence goes on along the minus strand of NC_091136.1, from coordinate 69,286,270 downwards.
AGGGGTATATTTGACAGTACCTATTTTAATGTGTTGATGGATGGTGGTTTGGGGTATATTTGACAGTACCAATGTGTTGATGGATGGTGGTGTGGGGTATATTTGACAGTACCTATGTGTTGATGGATGGTGGTGTGGGGTATATTTGACAGTACCAATGTGTTGATGGATGGTGGTGTGTGGGGTATATTTGATAGTACCAATGTGTTGATGGATGGTGGTGTGGGGTATATTTGACAGTACCAATGTGTTGATGGATGGTGGTGTCGGGTATATTTGACAGTACCTATGTGTTGATGGATGGTGGTGAGGGGTATATTTGACAGTACCAATGTGTTGATGAATGGTGATGTGGGGTATATTTGACAGTACCAATGTGTTGATGGATGGTGGTGTGGGGTATATTTGACAGTACCAATGTGTTGATGGATGGTGGTGTGGGGTATATTTGACAGTACCAATGTGTTGATGGATGGTGGTGTGGGGTATATTTGACAGTACCTATGTGTTGATGGATGGTGGTGAGGGGTATATTTGACAGTACCAATGTGTTGATGGATGGTGATGTGGGGTATATTTGACAGTACCAATGTGTTGATGGATGGTGGTGTGGGGTATATTTGACAGTACCAATGTGTTGATGGATGGTGGTGTGGGGTATATTTGACAGTACCTATTTTAATGTGTTGATGGATGGTGGTGAGGGGTATATTTGACAGTACCTATTTTAATGTGTTGATGGATGGTGGTGTGGGGTATATTTGACAGTACCAATGTGTTGATGGATGGTGATGTGGGGTATATTTGACAGTACCAATGTGTTGATGGATGGTGGTGTGGGGTATATTTGACAGTACCTATTTTAATGTGTTGATGGATGGTGGTGTGGGGTATATTTGACAGTACCTATTTTAATGTGTTGATGGATTGTGGTGCATACCTGTCAACTTTCAAGAATTGCAATACCAGAGAAAGTGCGTGAGTGAAATTTTCAACAGTCCAACTGAGGCGCTACGCGTCGCTTATCATTATTACTTGTGATGTTTTAGCATAAAGCCTGTTTATCTTTGGAAAGTAACATAGGATGGAATCATTTCAATATTTAATGAATTTATATATCCTCTTAGTTGAAAAGTTGTATCTTTAACATCAAAGGTTTTTAACATGAAAAAACCAA